>NW_026533172.1:380579-680579 GCF_026283585.1 Hylaeus volcanicus | reverse complement strand
ACCCCTTTGCTGTATGCTTGGGTAAAGGAAAAATATTTTTTTTAATGTTTTATGACATAATATTCAATTTTTTTTTAATTTATAGGTGGATCTTTAGCTCATTGTTTTGTAACGTTACTTGCAACTTTAACCGGAAGTTTATTTGAAAAGCATATATCCGAGCAATTAGCCAATGGCATTGGAGCTTTACTGTTTTTCTTTTTTGCTATTTTTACTGTTGCAGAAGGGCTTCATCGCCAAGGCATTTTATTATGGCGTTTTCTCAATTTATTCAACATTTTTCCAAGTTCATATACATCATCTTTAAACTCGAAGTAATTCAATTCAAATTATGCTTTTAATAGTATCTTTGATTGAAATAGCTTATACAAAAATAAACCATCACATATTAGATATTTTTAGTCGAAGCTTCTTTCCTGTAATTGTAGTAGTTGGTATTCTGGTATTTGATACATCGTTTTTTAACGAAATTGCTCTTCTAACATTGTTTATGTTTAATTTCTCTAAAAAAAGCAACTTTACAGAAAATTGGTTCGCATTGGATTTTTGACGATAAAACAAAAGACGCAGTTCATTTTAAAGGTTGTACTTTTCAAATAAAAATTATTTTTTGTCTTCTCAGTCCAGATATTCTAATCTGTATATTATCAATGATTCTTTTTCTTTGTTTTACTTCTAGTAAAAAGAAAAACAAACTTTATGAAAGCTTTTGTTAAGTTGGACTGTAGAATTCATTTGCATGAATTCACGGATACTATGAGCAATCAAATCATAATTTTCACACGAAAAAACGTAGTTTAAGGTAAATTTTTTTCGGTCCTCTAGTGATAAGAGGTCATGTGAACTTACCCATATCGCTCACTCAAAAATCATACTCACTCGAAAAAGCAGACTCACTTTTGAAAATATTTTGTTTTTAAAAAACTAGTTGCCCAGCCCTACCATATTTTATTTTTTTTTTATACCCCTTGTTATTAAGGAAATGAATTCAAAGCAAGCATTATGAGTGAAAATGTTTTATTAGTATTAGAATTCTTCTTATAACTATAAGAAAAAGTTTTAAAACATTTATTGCAATTCATAACGGTCAAAAATTTGAGAATTCCAAACTTTTGTATTCAGGTTTCAAGATTTTAAAAATAGTTTCACTACGACATTTTTTAACAAAACGACATTTTAATAAATTGTTTTGAACTATACTCTATAAACAAATAGTTTAATTTGAATTTATCAATGTGTTTGCTATAAGTAATATTCATAAGAAGATTTATATTTCTTTACATAGTTCACAAATACTACAACGCCAATGTTAAATAATTAAAGTTTAGCAGCGGTCTTGAGAAATTTTTTTTTGTACTTCAAAATAATTTAATAAAAATAGTTCAACACAAAAAAATCTGGATAACCAAGTATCCAAATTGTACAACTGTACCTTCAGAGTAAGAGCTTGAACTCACTACAACATGACTAGCTTTTAAAAGTGTCTTTGTTAAGATTTACTCTTAAACTCAGTCATCCTGAAAACATTTTAGTATATGTAAAAAACTGAATTAATTAAAACATTAATATTTTTTTAATGATTCAACAAACAAAAACATTCTTTAGGCTAATGTTTTTCTGATCTTCTTTACAATTAATTTCGATACGGACATTGTGTTCTTCATGTTTACTGAAAATCGTCGTCTCGGTATAGGATTATGTGGCCTAGGTCTTTTGTTTTTATTCCTTGGTGTTCTTTTTTTATTTGATCGGATTTTTCTTTGCTTCGCAAATGTGCGTTGACTGAAAACTTTTTTGTACACACCATTGCCTGTTATTTCTTCAACTCCACACGACTTTCTTATCAGATTTCATTTTTATTAGGAATGATATTTCTTCTAGGTCCTTATAATACCATTCGCTTTTTTATAAAACGTAATAAATTAAAAGGTAATAATAGCAATTCAAAAACTATTAAAAAAATGTAAATCTTTTATCTTTTGAATGGTAATCTTGTACAGGATCCTTTTTTTTTTTTTTGGGACTAACTATTATTGTACTACGATGGCCGTTTTTTGGTAGATACTATATTTTTTTTTGATAGAAACGATTGTAAAAAAATGTTAATAGGAGTTTTATCCCAAATCTATGGAGTATGGATACTATTTAATACACTGTTACCCAACATTTTAGGTTCTTTAAAGTTAACTCCCATTGGATTTATTTTCGAATTGCCCGGTTTGAAACAGGTTTGTTTTGAGTTATAATTTGAACGTTGTTCACTTTTTTATGGATGTAGATATCGACATGGATATATAATCAAAGACGACTCCCTTATTAAATAGACGTATTTTTTTAAAACAATATTCAACGCATTTATTAAAACAAACTTTTTTTTTGTCAATTATCTTATTCTCTATAAGGAAATAAAAAAAAAAAGAATCTAAAACCATTAAGTAATTTTCGTTCGTTAAAAACCGCCAAAATGACGGCAGCCGGCTCTAGGTGGATTCATAAAAATGTTTGTAGTGTTCTTGTGACATATAAAAACATCCCATTTGATTAAGAAGAAAGAACACAATAATAATAAGAATAATAAAAATAATACATGTCGTTACATGATGTATTATCTGTTTCACACTTTTTTTTTTTTAAAGCAACATAAACTTACTTTTTCTTTATAAAAGCGGAACGTAGTGTAAAAGTATTATCGTTTTATTGATTAAAAAGTATGTTCCTATTCTCGTTAAGAAAAGAAAACATATATTAGAAAAAGAATGTTTTATGATACTACAAAAGAGGTTCATATATGATTACTGACGTCTGTTTTGATAGGAGGTGAATGCTGTTTTTTTTATAAACTTTTGTGAATTTTTCTGATCTTCGTCGTCAATGAATCTTATTTTTTAAATTTAACATTGATTGTTGCTTGTTAGAAAATTACAGAAAAGCTAGTTGTTAAAGAATAGAAGCGATATCCAATAAAGGATATCTTTATTAGGATGTATATAATGTCAAACATTTAATTCCAAATGATTGCCGTTTTGAAAGTGTACTTTTAATCAAAGTAAACCAGGACATTGATTTTATGAGTTTTGAAATATATCAACGAAACATGAATGACTTTTCTAGTAAAAGTCAATCAAAGCTTAGTGCGATGAAAGAAAGTAATAAAAAGGATGCAGAAAAAATTGAAAACGTGGTTCAAAAAAAAGACAACGCTAAAGAGTTATGTTTACCACCACATAATTTTCGGGGTCGCCCAGCGTTCAGTAATTATCATGTAGCTTCCCGTATCAGTTTATTTTCACATTTGAACTGTGATATCAATTTAAGAGGATTTTTGAATTTAATATGTATTGTTCTTGTGGCTCAAAATGCTCGCTTAGTTATCGAAAATCTATTAAAATACGGTATGTGAGTTATCATTCACAAATTTTTTTCGATTAACAATCTGACTCTAAAATAATGAAAGTATTAACATATTCCATTTCGCCAAGGTGTACGAGCGCGATTATTACCCCCTACAAGTTTTAAAGATTTAATTGATAATTGGCCCATTTTATTAAGTCTTATTATAGTATGTATCACTTTATTCTGAAGTGTGTTGTCGTAACATTGCTTGAATAACCTGATTAGATGGATCTAAATTTTGTCATGGCTTTTTTTTTGGAAAAATTTCTATATCCTTTTTTTTTTCGTTCTTTTCCTAAAGTTTTTAAAATTTTAGTAAGTAACATACATTTCATACCATATGTACGACTATCGTTTTCTGCCTTTGTCCTACGATCTTTTGCTTGAATACCAAATTATAGAGTTTTTTTTTAAGCTCTCTTAACGCAGTATTGGTGCTTATTGTACCCTATTATACGCTGGGGATTCATAATGTTGATCCTTGTAAGTTTAATTTTGTCAATAAAATTTTTTAAAATGGTTTCGTAGTAAAAATAAAACATTGACGTTATTAACATTTATTTCCTTGTTTGTTTCTTGTGCATTGTAATAGTATGTGGAACCGTTTTAATAGGATGTTCTATTACGTGGTTTTTGAAACTTGTTTCTTTTCATCATGTTCTTTATGATATTCGCTCTTGTATAAAGTAAAAGAATCACTATTGATATTTCAAGTTATATGTCAAATCCTAAGCGTTTCAAGTAACGGAAGTTGTATTTTTTTGTACAGACAAAAAGCCATATTGCAGCTTGCAGCAATTCATAAAAGTTACCCAGAATTCTTAAATTTTTTTGATTACTATACGTATTTAATCATGCCAACATTATGCTTCCAGGTAATCTTTAAATTTAATTTTTGTCTTGTTAATTTCATAAATACCTTAAAACCATTCATTTTTTTAACACTAACCACTAGTGATACAAATGACTCGATCGCTTTTTCTGTCAGTATTTTTTCTCATTAGTGTAATAAGACAAATTCACATTTAGTCACAAGACTATGGTAATGGTTAAATTATTGATTAAAAACTACATCTTTTTTTTCTTAGTGATGAAAGAGTTTACTTGAAAAGTTTTTTATTTGATTTCAGTTTATTTTTAATAAAACATTGTTTTTATTACAATAAAAAAATATTTTATTTGATATGATTTCTTTACAATAGTTTCACTACCCTAGAACAAATAGTATCCGTTGGACCTCTGTGTTACGTCATTTCGGCCAAATGTTTTTTTTTTTCATTTTAATAAAGTAAGATGTCAAATTCAAAACACTTCTTATTAATATCACTACTAAAAAAAAAATATTTTTTTTAGAATTGTTATTGAACAATATATGGTAGTAATCCTACAGAATACTTTCGTGTCGGTTGATATCTTCAAACAAATGTCTGTACTTCACATTTTCCTTCATTTGTCGGAGCGTATTTTGAATTTATCGGTTCCTAATCTTTGCGTTTGGCTTCTTATGTTTTTTATACTTTTTCATCACTGGCTTAATATTTTAGCGGAAATCACATATTTTGCAGATCGGGATTTTTATGGTGATTGGTGGAATTCATCATCATTTGATGAATATTGGCGTAAATGGAATCGTCCAATCCATAACTTTTTTGCTCGTCATTTACACAAGCCACTTTTAAGCAAAGGTCAATTTAATTTTTTAACACGTTTCAATAAAATCTATTTTTTTAAACTTTTTTTAGGTTTGTCGCGTTTCGTTTCTGGACAAATCATTTTTATTATTTCAGCTTTAGCCCATGAATATTTGGTAAGATAACGTGTTTTTTTTCTTTTCTTTTTAACAAACCAAACACAAAATTGTTTTAGGTTGTTGTACCATTACGTTTAGGTTGGACAGGACTTGTCTTTACAGGATTTATTGCTCAAGTTCCTTTGATTTATATTACATCCAAACCCTTGGTATGTTTTCTTTAATATCATTAGTATTTAACACTAATGGGTTTTTTTCTTGAATGATATGAAAAAGTTTAAAAAGTATCCTATTATTGGAAACGCTCTGTTTTGGGTTGTTTTTTGCTTTACTGGGCAACCTGTAAGTTGAAGTTAATGGATGGTTTCTTTAAGATAACTTACTTGATTGTGTTTTTTGTTGGTGTAGTTGGCTATATTATTTTACTATTATCTTTGGGGTGTTCAACACGGCAAAGTAGAACATGTCAGCGTCAGTAATATTCACAAAATTCGTTTTATTTAATGGAGACAACAATGGCATTTTTAAAGGCGTTTTTTTCGATTCTCATGCGTCTTTAAAGTATTATCCTATCCTAACTCATGAAGCAGTCTTTTTGACGGTTTCGTTCTTGCCAGTCATTGTTTAACTCAACAAAATTAAAGACGCACATTTTAACAGTAACATATTCACCGGCACATTTTTACAGTAACAAACTCAGCAACACATTTTTTTAAAATTTTCGCTTTGACCTCAGAAACTATTTTAAAATGAACGAAACTCTTTTTACTGAGTTTTTCTGACTCAAAACAACAATGTAGACTATGTAATGTTGCAGTTTATCCATCAATGCCGGTGCCTTCTATTGATGTTATTACGATTTGACCATCCAGTAGTTAAATTATTTTACGTACTTTCTTAGTAAAGAAAACTTGTTTTTACTACAATATTATTTTTATGGCATTCACGCATAAGAACAATTTTTATTTAGTTAATTGACGTTCTTCATTGTTTTTAATAAGAAAAAATAGAAATAGTCTCATCATTGGATCGACATTTTAATTTAACGTCGGTGCAGATATTAAGAATATATAAATATGAAATTATTTTTTTTTATCATGTCAAAAAAAAACATTACACAACTTTATGCTTTAACTAAAAAAAAAGAAACGCTGTATGCATTTAAAGTGAAAAATTAACTAACACTTTTTTATAAACTAAATTATTTTGTTTCATAATATTAACGAAAAGAATGTGTTTTTTACATGTCAAGCGAATTTTCCAAATAAGATTTTAATAAACATTACCAGCCATCTTCCTCATCTACTTTGCTATGCGATGTTGCTTCAACGTATCGATGTTGTGGTTCTGTCGTACGAAGATGATTAACTGTCAAAATAAAAAGTGAAAGGAAAAACTACTAAAGCATTCTCAACATGCTAACAATGTTACCTTGATTTGAATTACTAGTACTATTATGATAATTATTACTTGTTGGCTGAAAATGCCGTGTCGTTGAGAGTGCTGTGGAATTGGCTCCAGAACGATTGCTGTTTCTAAAATCATGTCCGCCGAAAGTATCTGAAAAATCAAAATTGAAATCACAAGAAACAAGACAGTTTCAAATTTGTGTTGCATTTTTTCTCAAAACACAAATACACACCTTGTCGTTGTCCTCGTACTTGAAACGTTTTTCCATATGTTGACTTGGAATTATAAGTAAAAGAACGATGGGCAGAAGTACAAGTACGAACCATATCATAAAACCAAGAAGGAACTTCTTGATTAGCATCTTCCAAGAGACCCAATAAATCTCGTAGAACGGGACGATCTTTTTCATTAACAAAGCTTGTAGCAATGCCTCGATTTCCAGCACGCCCAGTACGTCCAATCCTATTAAAGCATTTATTGAAAATTTCTTGTATGATATGAATTTTGAACAATGTTACAATTTTTACCGGTGTACATAATCATCAATGCGTGAAGGTAAATCACAATTGACGACATGTTCAATATTATGAATATCTAAACCTCTTGCTGCTACATCTGTTGCCACTAAAATAGGTTTTTTCCCAGTACGAAACGAAGTTAATGCTTTTTCTCGATCGTGTTGTGTTTTATCACCATGAATAGCAACAGCGGATAAACCAAACTCAATTAAAAATTTTTCTATTAGATCAGCCTTTTTTTTTGTTTCAACAAACACTAACATTAAACCTCCCTTACACTCGGATAAAATATTTAAAAGTCTGTTTGGTTTTGCTTTTTCGTTTGCATAAATAAGATTTTGAGTTATAAAATCATTTGTTGCACCCGTACGGCCAACTGTTAAAAAAATATAATCATGAAGAAATTCCAAAGCTAATTTTTGAATTTGAGTAGGAAATGTCGCACTAAACATAACTGTACGACGCCCTTGTGTTGATGTAGGCATATCGGATTGCATGACTATAGAATAAATTTGAGGAGCGAAACCCATGTCTAACATGCGATCTGCTTCATCCAAAACCAAATATTTAACAAGACCAAATGAAATTTTATCTCGCTTCACCAAATCACCCAAACGTCCAGGTGTTGCAACACAAATATCGCAACCATTTTCCAGCATGTTAATTTGATGTTTCAAATCATTCCCACCATACAAAACAACCGTTTGAATACCTGTGTTGTAGACAAACTTTTTTGATTCTTCGTAAATTTGAACGGCTAATTCTCTTGTAGGAGATAACACTAATGTGACAGGTAATGCTGGTCTATTTACGACAATATAACATATGAAAAAACAATCATATACAATATTTTTTTAGAAAAAAAAAAACAAGGCAATTAACATACAACTTTCCGTTTCGACGTAAAAATCTAGATGAATTGGTGGGAGGGCCCTCATTTAACATATTGGTAATAATAGGAAACAAAAAAGCTGCAGTTTTTCCTGAGCCCGTTTGTGCACAAGCCATTAAATCACGGCCTGCGAGTATAGTAGGAATTGAGTACTTTTGAACTGCACTCCAATACCAATGAAATTCACGCGACTAACAATTTAAAAAAGTTACCGGGAGTTGGTCGCTCGTATTGAACCCGGTCGATATTTTCAGCTAATAGCGCATGAATACCCTTAGTTTCACGAAAAGAGTTAATTGGGACAATTTTATCATTATCTCTTCCCGTACAATCAACGGGAATCGCATCATACGAGTTAAAGTTGATTCCAACAGATTTATTTTTATCTTTTGTAAAAATTTCATCAGGCTAAAAACAAAAAATTGATTTAAAAAATTCATGTCTTTATTAAAATTATTTTTTTTTTTCTTTCAAAAATCACTCACATTCTCACTTAACCAACATCGCCCATCACGAACATCCCACTGAGTTCCAGTGCTCGACTCACGTTGACGCATACCAAAAGATTTGTTATTATACGATGCATTTGAAAATTTGCTTCCAGGTGTATATTTTTGTTGTCTATTACCAGGATTTGTAATTTTCCATCTATCATTACCAAAATTATTGGAGTTTTGAAACGAGTTGAAACTGTTATTTTTGTTACGCGAATGATAGCTATAAGAATCTGTTGAATTATATTTGGCATTATTCATGTTTCTTGGTGCGGAATCTAAAGCAATGAAAGAAGAAGAAAAGAAAAAACAAAAACACGAAATCACAACTTGTTTTTTGTCAACAATCAAAACATACAGGTCAAATTGTCATGTTGAAAAGTTGCATTATCGGCGTCCAGTAATAGTTTACGACGACTAGGAGGAACATATTTTGAATTACTGGATTGAATACGTGTTTGAGTTGGATAGACTGTCTCCGTTGCTGGATATCCGGGTGTTGTTGATGAATAATTAGTTGGCTGTTTAGTTTTTTGATTTAATGATGCTTCCAGATTCATTTTGAAAACGTCAATATATTTATTTTATCAATTCTCTTACAAATTTAATGAGGTAGAAAAAGAATGATTTAATAAGTAAATGATAAAATGGGAAAAATTCAAAAAGGAATTGTAATGCTAACGATTGAAAATGAAAGAACAAATCCGAGTTGAAAGTTACTTTGTTAGAAACTAAGAACTCCTTTTAAACTGATTTCGTTTTTGTTAAAACACTCTAGTTTGCGGTTAAAAAAAGAGCTATAAGAACAAAATGCAAAAAAACTATGAATTATCTCGACACAGTTGGGAAGACAAAAAAAAAGTTTTTTTTATTTAATATTAAAAAAAACTGAATTCAAAAATAGCGGACAAAGAAAAGAAAAGGTATAAATTTGTTAAACTTCTTTTTTTTTACGAAAAATACAAATTTTTTATACGCCGAAGAATGCTTTATACTTAACAAAAAAAAATATCTTATTCAATTTGAGAGATAACAAAAAAAATTGCTTGTTTCAGCTCAATGTATGTAATAAAATAATAAAGAAATATTGCAAGCTCAATTTTCGTATTTTTTTACAAAAAATTGTTTTAATTTCTTAGATCTAAAGGAGAAGTTGAAAAAGTTTCAATATGAAACAAAACGTTAAGAAAAGCTATTATGAAAGCGAGAAAAGAAAAAAATTTTAGTCAAAGTTGTGACTAAGCAGAAAATTCAATATTTTTAAACGATTGAAGAAAAAAAGATTTTTTACGTTAAAAATTTAGTGAAAAAAAGAAAAGTGAAACCTGATTTTGGCTTATGTAAAAATCAGTAACCTTTAAAAGACACTTTCCTACCGGATAAAGCAGTTTAAAATAATATTGAAAACGAAAAGGTACCAACACTGTACCAATTCACACAGATTGATTAACGAGGATGTGTTAATTGTTCAATGACTTCCTTGTAGAACTGTTTAACAGTCCCGTTGGGACATACACATTTTAAAAATACTTTGTTTCAAGTTTTTCTTGTAAAAAAATTACTCTTGAGTCTTATAACTAACATCTAATTTTATGCTTTAAGTATTAAAAAGTGTGTTTTGTACCGCATAAAAAAGTTATCAAAACTTTCCACACAATAGGCTGAGTTTTTTTTCACTTGTTCGCTTTTTCATTTCAAGAAATTTGTTAAAATATATTGTTAACCCCAAAGAGCGTTGCGTTATTTATCAAACCAATGTACGAAATTGTTTTATTTTTTCTAAAACTTATACAACTAGGTTAAAGACGTGACTTGTTCACAATTAATTTAGTACTTAAACTCATGATTAAAAGAAGACGTTCCAATAGATTTTTTTTTTAATTCAATTTTGATCATTGGCAATGAAAACAAGTCATAGGTAATCATTGAAGTGTTTCTATCTACTTTTAAAATTGATAAAGAGTTTCTGCGCAAAGACACTAAAAAGTGTGCTTCACGAAGCTTTTTTAAAGCCAACTTTTACTGACACATTTTTAATAACAATAAGCATGTATTTTGCTAAACATTTTAATTCATTTGAAATCAGCGATTTTGTTGACTGCTAAAACTAACAAAGTCATTCTGAGTAGACTTTAGTTCAACAAAAAAAATTTAGTAATTGAATATTTTGTGTGTGTGTGTGTGTGTGTGCGCACAAAGGTTGGAAGGATGTTTAATGTTTGTAAAAACTATAGTTTAATAAACAGCAAAATTAATGTACAAAAAAACAAAAAACGCAATAAGCAGAAAATTCTAGTAAAAAAGTTTCTAAAAGAAAAACACGTCTTGTAGTACATTAATTTTGTAAATAGCAAAAGGTTTTTGAATGACAGAAAGCTTTTCTTCAAAAAAAAAAAAATCTTGACATACATTTTTAAATTGTTATAAAGTTAACTTTTCGATGTTTTCTGGAAAATAGAAAAAGCAAAAAAACATTCATCAAAAATAGGAATAATTGTTTGTTAAAAGCCAAATACACTATGCGTGTGAATTCGTCAGCAGAAAAAAAAAATTATAATACCATGGAAATTTTAGACGTCGTTGATGACAAATGTTTCTTTCGAGATTCTTTTTTTTCTCTTGTCACTGAAGCGTCCGGTAGTGACGATTCATTTGAATCCACTTCATTCGTCTCATTATCATCTTCCTCGTCGTCGTCCTTCGACTCACCGCTTTCTAAATAACAAAAATACAGATGTTTAGTCGCTATCGTGGGTTCAAAGCAAACCAGAGCTAGCTTGATCTGCGTCTTCACTATCATCGTCTTCAGAAAGCTGTTCATTCAAAAATGTTTCAGATCTTTCGTACGCTTTCTATAAATTAAGAAAATTCAAATACTCAAAAAAAGTTTTTCAAGTATTATTACGCCAAGTTCAGAAGATTGAATGGTTATAGTTTCCTTTTTTTTCAAAAAATCCAGTAAGGGCTAAGCTCAAGAAAGCATACCAAATGACTTTAGCGTGATGACAGTTAGGCTTGTTAGCTTACACCAGATTCTTGTCGATCAACGGAACTAAAAGAATGTGTTTGACCACCCTTCATATGAACGTCAAATTCAAAAAGCTTCGTTTGGGCACCAACAGTTCGCCCAAGCGTTATTGACGTAATATCTACATACCTATTATGGATTAACACACAAGAAAAAAACATGTTTTGAACTTTTTAAAAATAATTCATGATGTTACTTTAGGATAAGTATCGGTTTATGAATGAAAATAAATGTTTCTTCCAATGGATAAAAGCTACCGCTTTCTGCTTTATAACTACACCGGAAGCAAGGGTGCCCAGAAAAGGATTTGAATGTTTCTGAAGTTATAATATCCTTCTTAAGAAGGGCAACCAGTAAACATGAAGCAATTTTATATATATGATCTACAAAATTTGTCACATGAAGGGAATCATATGCTTAGTGTTATGCTGATTATTAACATTTCGACCAACCCGACATATTTTGCTTTATGTCACATGCCACATGAGAACTTTTAAAAGAATTTTTTAAATTCGATATTTCTTCCTCTCCCCCACCCAAAACGATTTCAATTTCTTTTCTTTCATCAAATTGAAGAACCGCATTATAATAAGGTGTGTGTCCCTTGCGAAGTGGAGATGCTAGGCGCAATAAAAGCGTGACATGAGGAGATGAGCCTCCATGTAATAAATACATTCTAATTTTTGATTTCATTAAAGCATTATATGAAAATTTTATGGTGAACAGTGGAAAATAAACTTACTCTATAATGTTTTCATACATAATTTTAAAATCATTAGATTTTCCGTGTAGTTTTATCATTGTTTTGATTATCTATCAAGACGATATGAAATAATCTTTGTTAATAAATGAAGAGAAACTTAAAAATAAAGATGCTTACATGAAGATCAAAGCGGCCCGCCGGTACCAAAAATTTAACATCAGAAAAGACACACAAGGGTTCTAGGGTAGAGCGAGATTTCGTTCTAGGAAGAGATAATAACGCCTAAATAGATGTGCACTATAAGCTTCAAGGCATCAGTCAAAAAAACCGATTTTAACTCCAGCGTCATACAAGAATTTCTTATCAACAAGGAGGACTCAGATTATTTTATTACCTCGTTATGTGACTCCAAATCCTCTTCTTTTCCACTTAAACTTGGAGGTGTATAAAGTCTTATCTCAAGTAATTGATCCTCAGCTTCAGCTCTAGAACGGATATATTAAGCGATTCGGTACATGAGGACATTGAAACAAAATCTTACCTGTCAGCATCACCTTCTATAAGCATAGACACGTTTCCTTTAGCAACAGAAACCTAAAAAACGAACAATAAAACAAGTTCACTTTTGGGAACATATTTGACGCTAACATGACTTATTCGATCTCGGGGAATATCAAACGCATCACAATCATTTACTTGAAATGTAAACGAATTTTCTAAAAAAAACTTTCGTTACAGTTCATGCAAAACATGGTTGTGTCTTACTATCAATTGTATGCGTTCCCCAATGCCATCCAGTAGAACACCATTTTCCTTTTTCTAAAGTACACGACCAATACTTTTGTATGTGGGTTTTCAAAGGTTCATAATCCTAAGAAAAATTCGAAAATTCCTATTTATTAATTATTGTAAAGTTAAAGAGAGAAAAAAACCGTACGGTGATTTTGAACCCAGAAAAGTAAAATTTATCCAAATTCTTCATAACTATTTTTAAACCATATTCCCGACTTGCTAAGCATATCCAATGAACTGATGCTACCTGTCGACCATCAAGCTGCGTGGTAGGTCGAGAAGATGCGTCTACGCCAGCAACAGGTTTTCGTAAACGCCATCCGAATTTTTCACCAACTGTACGAAATTGTCCCTTGTAGTATATTCCAAAATTGAAACAATTTTTTTTTATTTTTTTTTTGTACTTACTAAATCGCCTAGACCATTACTCCTAATATTATTGTATGTTAAACATCCAGTATTAGTTTCAACATTCGATTTCATTTTCAAAGAAGTCGTAGTATCTTTAGGTTATAGTTAATGAGTGTGCTAATTTCTTTAATAAAGCTTCTCAAAAAGTTCTTAAAAAGAAACTTTACTAAAGATTACTTGTTCTTTTTTTTAATCAATTAACTCAACGCCTTGTCTTTTTATCAGTTTCAGAATCATTGTTGCCTGGACCACCGAAAATTTGTTTTTTTTGCCAAGGTATCAAAAAAAAAAACATGTTTACTTGCAGAATCAATCAAATTAAAGTTTATTATTTACATATCAAGCAATTTTTTGACAGCTTGTGTACAAATTGCATTAAATAACTTGACACTATTTATTAAAACACTCGAGTGAAGTTTTGAATAAATTGTACTCGGGATCATTTCTTTTTCTTTCTATGCCAGTAAAAATATAGAAAATTAAATTTTTAATGCAATTAATATGAAAAATTGCATTAAAATTATTTTTAGATTCTATGATTAAAATATCAATAGATTCTAATTTTTTAATATAAGTATACTATGCAATATTAAACTCTCTACCATAAAAGTATAGTAGGGTTCGGTACGATAATAAATTTAAGCCGGTGCAATGACATTTTTTTTGGGTAACGAAATAAGTTTTAATAAACTTCGATTCAATCAATGTGTTACTGATTTCACAGTTTTATGAAAATTCCTAAACGAATCAAACCATCTACAGAAAT
The DNA here is from genome assembly GCF_026283585.1 of Hylaeus volcanicus. Classification (NCBI taxonomy): domain Eukaryota; kingdom Metazoa; phylum Arthropoda; class Insecta; order Hymenoptera; family Colletidae; genus Hylaeus; species Hylaeus volcanicus. The sequence continues at coordinate 666,422 of NW_026533172.1, read as the reverse complement.
CTTTTTTTCTTCTTTAGTGGATATTTAATTTTCGGTACGTTACCTGAAAGAACAATTTTGTGAACGTTATAGTTATTGTTTTAAACATGCTTCTACAGAATTTGAACAAAAGCCATACAATATGAAGTGGCTTTATGGGACAGTTGCTCAAGTTCTTTCCGGAGACACAATTTTACTCGTTGGTACTCCAAAAAGTATGTTAAACAACTTGAATATATAATTTATAAGGGTCAAATGTACGGTTACAATGTAGTGGGACCTCCTCCAGAAAGGCTAGTTACAATTTCTTTAATTGTTGCACCAAAAGTTGCTAATAAAACGAAAACATATGAAAACCCTGACCAGGTAAACAAAAAACTTTTTAAAAATAAGTATCTTATTTTTTTTATCAACGTTGAATCTACTTAGCCGTTTGGATATCACTCTAGAGAATTTCTTCGTAAACTTCTTATTGGAAAAAGTGTTAAATACGCGATTCACGGGATCATTAATGGAAAAGAATACGCTAGAATTTTACTTGACAATGATCGAGATATTGGAACGATCATGGTGGAAGCAGGAATGGCTAAAATTGGTTATTTTCAAAAAAAAACAGAAAATCCTAGTGATGAGCAATACTATAATAGCTTGGTAGCGGCTGAAGAAAAAGCTAAAGAAAATAGTCGTGGTCTCTGGACTAAAGATATGAATGAAAGACTGACAGCAGTTCGAGTCATTAACTGGTTGTTCCTCAACCCACCTAACACCAAAACATTTGCAGAAAAATATTTACATGAAATCTTACCCGCTATTGTTGAGGTCGTAAGAACGTCTGGAAGTTATCGCGTGTATTTCCCGGAAAACACTACCTATATATCCCTTTCCTTGTCTGGTTATAATCCGAACGGATTCAAAATCAACAATAATGAAACAGGGGAACAAGCCATTCAATGGGAACCATTTGGACTTGAAGGAAAATATTTCGCTTCACAACGTATTTTGAATCATGATTTGCATGTACGCATTGAAGGTTGTGATGATTTTGGAAATGTTTACGGTACATTTATTCATCCTAATGGCAATCTTACTTCACTACTACTACGTAATGGGTTTGGAAGAGTGAATGAACGAACCGTCTCTTTAACTGAAAATGGCTCCGAATTACGAGAAGCGCAGCATAGCGCACAAACAAATCGATTGAGAATATGGCAAGATTTCGATTTTTGTCAAACAAGCGTCGCTGGAAAAAAAGAATATTTTGCTCGTGTTATTGAAGTCATTTCTGGAGACTGTATTCTTGCTGCCGATCTTCATGATTTCACGTTGGGCATCACCCCGGGTGTTCGATTATATTTAGCCTCTATTCGGTAGGATTTTTTTCAATTTATATGTTATTGACTAATAAACAATTTTCTCAGGTGTCCTCGCCTTGGTAATCGCAATCGAGATGAAGAACCTTGGAGTTTTGAGGCGAAAGAATTTGTACGAAGGAGGCTTATAGGAAAACGCGTCAAAATTTTGGTTGAATATATTAAAAAGATAACGTCCACACCAGGAGAAACGCGAAATTTTCCTATACCTTCCGATAACTCAAGTGAGTTTGTTTTTATAACGCAAACAGTCAAAGTGTGTTAATGCCTACTTTAAAATTAGACCAAATGCATTTTGTATCGATTCTTCTGGATAATGAAAAAACAAATTTATCAGAACAACTTGTTTTCAAAGGGCTTGCTACAGTTCTTCCCGATTATGGGGACTCTATTGCGAGTAATTATGACATCTTAAAAAAAAAACAGGAAGAGGCTAAAGAGAAAAAATTGGGAATGTATAGGTTAGGTTTTTTTTAATGCTTTTTTTATTTTTATTTTGGAATGGCGCAATTGTAGCACTGACAAACCAGCAAAACGTCGAGTCAATGATATCTCGGGTTCGTCCAACGCACATATCGCAAAACATTTTCAGGGATCCTTTAAACGAATGGGATCTGTTTCAGGAATTATTGAATACGTTATGAGCGCTACACGTTACAAAATCTTTATACCTTCTGAATCGGTTATTATCACCTTTTTATTAGCTGGCGTTCGCGCCCCTATCGAAAACAAAAATGATGCTTTGAAAGGCATAACGGAATTGGGAATAGCACAAGAATCTCATCAATATGCAATTCATCAGTATTTGCAGCGACCCGTTGAAATTTCAATTCAAAGTTGTGGACGAGGAGGAGCTTTTGTGGGACTGGCGTGGTATGCAAAGGAAGCTATAGCGGTTGATTTAGTACGTCAAGGTTACTCTACAATTTTCGGCCGTGTTCCATCGGTAATACAAAACCAACTAGAGGAGGCCCAAAGAGCAGCCATGGGACAAAGTTTAGGTGTATGGAGTGGTGACGTCGATGTGGAGGATATTTTAGATTGTGACAACGATTCAGACACACAAAACAAATCTTTACTTAATAAAAATTTAATTCCAGATTATTTACGTGATCCATGTTTAGTTTCCATTATTTACGCTAGCAATATCAACGATTTTTATGTTCAAAAACTGGACAGTAAACAAGTAGAAACATTTCATTCAGAATTAGCGGAATATATATCAAGGAAACAAGGAGGAACAAGGAAGATTAGTTGGGCAGCGTTACAGAAAGGAAGTGTCGTTTTATGTCAATTCTCTGAAGACAAACAGGTGAGTTTTCATTACTTCTAATTTTTCAAATTGTAAGGAATTGAATTTTTCATTACTACTCTTTCTGTTATTAACTATAAAGTCACCCGTACATATTTTTTACTATATAAATTTCCTTCCTTCCCTACACTATTTTGTACTGTCGATTTTATAAACGCTAATAGAATCAGGAACAAGATATTTTCAATACTAATGGTTTTTTTTAATTAGAAAAAGAGAAAATAAGTCGTGATCATTTGCTACATCGCGTTTTTGATATGTGCTTTCTCGGTTAGCCAGAAACCTTTGGACCACTTTTTAAACATCTTTCTTATAGCCATTTTAATGCATCTTGTTGAACGTTAATAAAAATTATATAATACTCATTTTTGATCTATTTTTTCTCAGTGGTATCGAGCTATCATTAAAAAATTGTATCCTAAAACACAAGAAGCCGAGGTTTTTTATAATGATTATGGAAATTCCGAAAAAGTTCACATTTCTTCTATGGAAGCATGTCCTACTAAATGGTTGCCTTCTGCAGTGCCTTGGTTGGCCTTTCACTGTAGTTTAGCAGGTACTTATTTGTGTTAATTTTGATATTTCAATGTTAAGTGTACTCATGAGTGATGTAATTAATTCTATAACAATATATGTTACAGAGTAGAAACTATTTCTGACAATAAGGGGTTGCTTTAATTAAACCTCATCTTATTTTGATGTTGTAGGCCTTGCACCACCTCTTGATTTTGAAGAGGAAGGTGTTGCAGCTTTCCATAAATTAATAGACAAGCAAGTGTTTCTATGTGATTTCCAAAATTATTCTCCGAGTCTACAAATTTATTTTGTTGAGCTCTACAAACAACCAGATGTGGAAAAAAATTTGTCTTCCAACTCAAATGTTGACACACAATCGCAATATTCTGTATCTACTTACCTCTTAGAAAATGGTTACGCTCTATTGGATAATACCAATAAGGAGTTATTGCCAATCGAGTTTCTCAATGCTGAAAACAAGGCACGTTCGGCACGATTAAATGTGTGGCAGTATGGCGATGTTGTTGAATCACTATGATACACGAGAAAGAGAAAGTTCGACTGTACCTCCCGTTGCTTTTTTCTATTTCTTCAATTTAAAATGTACATTTTTCTTATACACTTTATAAGTAATTTTCAAGGATAAGACGATAAAAATAGTAACAAAAAATATTTTACAATCAGATAATTTAAAATCACAACATAAATTTTTCGCTTAACAAAATTTTTTCTTTGTATTTAAAGACATTGAGTAAAATTATTTTTGTCTTTTTTTTTACTTCACTTATTAAAAAATAAACTATGAAAAAAAAATATTTCCTTCCACTTTCAAAAGAGTTTCTATTATTTTCAATCGTTTTAATAAACACCAATGCATATAGGAAAACATTAAAAAGAAATTTTATTTAAAAAACTATGACTGTGCCGTCAAAGAAAAAAAATTAATCTAGTTTTTTAAAAAAATTGTTTGTAAAAGAAAAGCAAATATAATATTAAAACTTCTTGGGGCTGACAAAATCAACGTACAAATCAAATAATGTAACGCTCAATTTTTTCAGCGTCTCATAGTATGAACACTTTAAAAACAAAGATAATGTAATTAATTAATGAAATAATTAAACTCCCGCTTGGCATAATACCGTATGGATATTCACATACAATAAGCAGTTGTTGTTTGTTTCTGTAATTCTATTTAGTCATTACAATGAAAACAGCTTCATTGTATCAACTTGATTCAAACTTTTTATAAAAAAAAAGCTTCAATTTTTTTTTCAATAAATGACAAAAATACATTTTTTTTTTGTAATTTTTTTTTCAGTTTTTTCTTTGTGTACAATACATATATCAGCTGTATCGTTAAATTTGCTTCGTTGGCCTTGGACAAAACATAAGTAAGCTATTTTAAAAATACGTACAATCTCTGTGTATCTGTATTAGTACATTTTTTTATGAAAAATTTTAATTAAGATGTTTCAAAGACATTTTATATGATTAATTCCAAAAATTATGTTCTAGGCTACAATTAGAAGATGACGCTCTCTCTACTGAAAATTTTGGAGAACGTATTCCGGATGATGACGATAATGTTGCTGATGATGATGACGATCTTGATTTTCCCATTAATCAGCATCAATCAAGTAGGACGCCACTGTACGTCCTTTTTCAATCATTTTATACATGAATTTTTTTTATAAGTTTCTTTTTGAATGCAATTATATTCATTGTAAAAAAAAAAACTAGTTATTTTTCAAGGGTTGCTTGATAAGTTCTATTGTGTTGTTTTAATTTTAGTAATATTCGGGAAAATACTTACAACTTGCAAAATTACCCGGAACACTCAAATACGATAGCACCACACCCAGTAATAGCCTTTTTTTTTTGTATGCAGACGCAAAAATCATTAACATATTTTAGTTTCTTGATTATTTGCCTCATGAATCAACCAGTGACTTTAATCCAGAAGAAGTGAAAAGGGAGAACGGTTTGCTACGTCGAATGATATCTTCAAACGTGCCTCAATCGATTCCTCCCTCTCCACCGCAACCTATTTATATTCCTTATGCAATACCTTCTCCTAGTGCACCACCATGTGGCTCATGCGGATCTCCAGTAACAGTGGTGTCTTTATCCTCAAATGGTTAAACGTTTGTAGTTTAAACATACATAAGTAGAATTTTTATCATGTAGGTGACACAAAATTAGCCTCCTCTAAATGTAAATGTTGTTGCGATACGAACGAGACTAAGCCAAAATATACTTCAAGTGATGATAAGACAGCTGAAGATATAGAGACTATTCAAAATAATGAAGGTGAAGAGGATAAACAGGATCAGGAACATGTATCCAAAGATACATCAAAAAAAGAAAAGACCGAAAATGATGAAGAAGAGGATTTGAACGAAAATGAGGACATGTCTGATTTGTCAGTTGATGATGAGGATGTTGACACGTCTGATTGATTCGTTTGGAAAATGCATGTCATCCTAATTACGTTATTCTATTGATTGAATGCGTTAAACAAAAATTTATGATAAATGAATTCTATTTTAGTAAAACTTGAAAATCAGTTAAACCAAATATTTAAGAAATGTTTAAAAATTTCAACGTCACAAAAGGAGCCTTTGCCAAAAAAACTTAAACTCCACAAAACTGTTATTGCACTTATCCTTTGATTGAAAACATTGAAAGGAAAGAAACGGTCAGTTTAAGATTTTTCCCGCAATGCTTCATTATTATTGTAATGATGAAAAAAACATTCCACACAATTTAGAAAATAATGACCAAGACATTGGGTTCCCTGTTTATTTGATAAATAAAAAGTTTCAATGTTTTCCTCGTAAATATTTTCATCATCGAAATGTATGGGAACGCTTGACGGATTATCAGTTATATACGGTTAACTCTAGATACCTCCAGTTCTAAAGTTTTTACATTAAAATTTTTAGGGAATCCACAAAGAACGATTTGACGAATTTGGAAATGGACGGGGATTAGCAGGACGAGAATATGTCTATTTACATGATGGAATGACAGAAAGTCCATCACGAACGCATGAAGTATTTTCATCGTCTATTCGTTATCGTAAGATTTAAATGGTCTCTTGAGATACAAAATTTTTTTTTTTTCTTTTAACTTTATATTTATTATACCTTTATAGCTCGTCAGCCCGTTGTTGAACCGGGAATGCTGGGAATTCAACGTTTCGGGGTTCAAACTATTACTCCTAAACTTATGTGGCTTTATAGGTTAAATTATGTTTTGTAAAAAAATATTATGTTTATTTTTTATACTTGAGTTTTGTTGCTATTCATATTGTTATTTTTTTAAAAGACGGGTCGAAACGGTGTGAATACGTGGAGAATTGCTTTTGCAATTCTTCCCCGAATGTGGTTCGACTAAAACATTTTTCTTATTCCTCTTTTTTATAGCATTGATCTCTTTGTAATTAAACAATTTCCGAATTAGTACATTAAAAATAAGTATTAATACTCAGTACTTGTATTCTATTAATAATCTGTCTATATTTAAATTGAAGCATAGTTTTAATACTAACTTAGTGTTTCATTGTAACATTAGTGCGATGACTTAAGAAACTTAAATAAATGGTTTGTCAACTGCAGGAACGGGGATAAACATCATGCTGGATCACCTTATTTTTTGAAATCTCATGTAAAAACAATGCAATTCTTTTACCAAGAAGCTACTAAAGTCATATTAGTTGATTCTACATTGATAGCTACAACTGACATTGTGTTTATTAGGTTGTGGAACCTATAGCAGGGCCAGTACGAAAAATTTATGATCAAAATCTAAACGTGGTATCAAGACTAGAAGACATTATTGAAGGAGGCAAATATCTTTGTTCTTCAGGTAGCATGATATGCTATTTATCTGTTTTGTGTAACTCTTTCTCAACTTTGTGTTAGGTGAACTTCCTGCAAACACTAATCGTTTAGAAAAATTTTTAAGTGAATGGGTTATTCATACAACTTGATCATATGATTTTGAATATAAATATTCTAGCATTTTTTTATTTTTTTTTCAAGTATATAAGTGTTTGTACAATTCATATCAAAACTAGACTTTTGCATTATGAATCACGACCGGCCAATCACGGGTAACACTGCCCGTCGATTCGGTTACAAACTGTACCTATGGTCAAACGAATGAATAACAAGAATTGCATGGAGCAGCCTTACTTGAGTAACAGGTTGGGATAATGCAACAGTTGAGTCACTTTGAGATAAACATGTATTTGAAGAAAAGGATGCCTTCGGGGTCAATGGTTTCACTGTTAAAGATAAATTGTCGGATATTATTTTTAAGGTGGTGTGCGTTTCATTCAATTTGGTAGGGGATACCGAAGATATTCTTTGAACATCTTCAAGTGATTGCGACCAAACGACCGCATCGTGTAAACTAAGAAAGCAATGCTCAGGTTTTACAGATAGATAGAATTCACTTTTTTCTAGAAAATCACGCATGGGTCCTTTCCAATTAGCAAACAATAAGCGAATATATTGTTGTTCTAATTCTGCAGCAACTCTTTTTAACATTTTTACTGCGGTTATATCCATATCATTAATACTTGAAGCATCAATAATAATAGTATTTAATGATGATACACTTTGTTGAGATGACTTTTGATTTTTGAGAAATTTTTCAACGCAAGTCATTTGATTGCCACAAACGGTATGTATGTAATGCTCTAAAGTATCAATATTAGCGAAATGAAGAGAAGCATCAAAACGCAAAATACGACAATGTGAAACTCTTTGCGCCATAGGAAAACGTCGAATATCTCGATAAATTTGTGTATTGGGAAGGTTTCCTAATTCGACAAGTTCAGGAAAAGCATTTTTTTTTATGAGCCAGAGAATTGAAATGGTGACAGCAACAGTTATACCTAGATGCCACATTCAATATGAGTCGATCACTACAATTGTTTTTGTCCTCTACCTTCCATAGCACCTCGCCAAACTACAACAACGCAGCTCACACACCAAAGGAGAAAATCGGGTAACGACATATGTAAGAGGTAAACACCATCCTGGATGAAGAACATATTCGAAACGGCTATTAGTATTAAAGACGACAGACTGGCTTTGGGTAGATAATAGAGTAAAGGTGTAGCACATGATAGAGCGAAACCCACTAATGCAGCGTTTCTTTAAAATAGAAGAAATTTTAGCTCTCATGTCAGTAAAAAAAAAAAAATTACAGAATATTAAATAATGGCGTCCGAGCTCCAGATTGTGTGGCGAGGCATGTGCGAGACAGTGATGTTGCTATAGGGTAGCATTGAAAAAAAGAACCGACCACACTACAGATGCCACAAGCAAGCATTTCTTGGTTACCATCAAGCTATCACATTTAGGATTATGTTTGGTTTACTAACAAAAAAAAGCGCACATACCATGACATGTTGTTGTTCTGCAACTGTTTTAGCAATAGTTATGTGGATAATAAAATAGAAAATAGAGTATGTTAAAGCTTGCTTAATAACAGAAAACGTAGTTCCAGACTGGATGTTTTTTAAGGAAAACGAAGGAAATCCTTGAGGTATAGTTCCAACAAGATTCACATGAGCCCAATTTTTTTTCGTAAAAATATACGCTAAAGGTATAGTGAGTAACATTAAAAAGAAGGCATGGGGTAAAGGATACTTTTGAAACCATCGTCTGTTTATTTTTTGAAGTGATAGTAAAAGACATAATCCGTAGCACGCTGAATGCATGAAGACAATTCTCTTTATAATCTTATGGGTGCACGTTTTATTAAGTAGTGCTCACTCAAAAGAACAGACGGTATATGAATATCTCTCCAATGAACGAAAACATACCACCACACATTTGTGGCAGTTATTACATTTGAAGGAATCGAGATTCCCGTAATATTCTTCAATTGAGAAGTACCGATAACGATTGCAGATCCAGTGGAAAATCCACTTAAAATAGGGAATGCGAGGAAACGTGATACCTATAAAAGGTATCAAAATTCAATATTTAAATTAATAAAGCGCATCATTTATAAAACAAACAATATTGTTGTAAAGGAAATAATATACGTAGACATAAATAGGTCGAATTTTTAAAAACTCCTAAGCTATGTCTTTTTCTATTTTTTCTTACATGACCAAAACATAGCAAACGCATTAAAAGTAGAATGATTCCAACAAAAAACGCTAATTGGACTCCAACATTCGCTCTTTCTGTTATCGATGCTTCAGATCTGTTCATAAAAGCAGTAGCATCTATTTTCATACCGATTCATACCCTGTTAGTTTCGTAATTGCTTCTCCTGTCATCATAGCTTCAATAGCAGAGGTTCCAACAACGATTTGCGCTTGTCCTCCGAACAGCATATAGATCAGTGGAAATAAAAAATCCGTGTACAAACCATAAACAGGATGAAGCTCCGCCAATAACGCATACGACATTCCTTTTTTAGCATAAACAAAACATGGTAACCTCATAACGGTTAAATATAGTAGACATTTTTAGGAGCAGCATTATAAAACTAGTGTTGTTTTACCCATTGGTATAGCAGCCAATCCAACAGCAAAGCCAGCGGATATGTCGTAACAAAAAGCTTCACGAGTATAGTGTTTTACGAAACCCACAGCAGGACATAAGCGTGTTAAAATACTGGGTAGAAATGGTCGAGAAAAACACGTTTTTTCTTTTTTTTGATCATTATCGCCTTTTGCTGATTTTTTCGTACGAAAAAGTAATCGGTTTGTTATCTTTGAGTGTATTGGTGTCGAGTAATCTTCATATAAAAAATGTTTGTGAACATCTTGTTCTGTTACATGCTTATAACATTCAGTATCTACAATTTGACTGAATTTTCACAAAGATCAACTTCTAGGTAACGTACTTTTATTAGAATTTACATTTGGATTTTGGGTCGACATGGTTTTGATGACACTTTTTAAAATAAGTATTAAAGTGATTGATGACGAGACGCATGCCGATTCTTATGCTTCACGACAGGCATGTTTTGTTTAAAAATTTTACTTTGGCTTACCAAACTTGATGAGAAAAAAATAAATTCCGCGCTACGGTGAAACATGTAATAAAATGCCGAATATTACCCTTGTTAAGAGCACATTTAATTAGGCCAACTTGGTTTTTTTTTTTTTTTTTTATTTTAGATAACTACTCACAAGACATTTGAAGAAAAGCTGCAAGGCAGTGTTATCAAAATTTTCTAATGGCAGTGTAATTTGTATAAGAGAAATATATGAGCTGCCTTATCATGATATTTCAAAATAAAAAATGTGCCATAGATTTTTTTAAATACAGTCATAACAAGGATTAAAAAAAAATGGCGCGTGTTGTAGAGGAAAAAAATTGCTAAGAGTAAATCGAATGCTTTATGTTGAGTATTGAATTGAAAAGCAGACATAGTTCATTTAATGACACTTGATGTCTACAGAATCTCAAGTAATGTGTCACTGCGCACTCCCGTATTGATACTAAAGTAACGCAGATTTATAGTCTAATGTTGTTTGAAAAAATGGTCTTATAAGAAAACTTTTGTTTTTATGAAAAACGCAGAAATCATTTACAAAATCTTTGACTAAGGTAAATGGTTGTACCATTCATTCGAAACATAACAATGAAATAAACATTCGAAAACGAGACACTGAGAGTAGGATTGTCAAAAAAGTTAGTCGCGCGACGTGAAGAAACACACTTAAAGTGGTAAGTTTATATGTCGAGGATTAACGTTGCAATTGTAAAGTCCATTTTGCTAATGTCATTTATTTATTAAGAAGAATCACTTTGGGAACACTTGAAAGCATTTTCATTATTTTGCTGGTGTGAATAGGACTTAAATATTTTTCAACATTTAATTGATCAAAAGATGTGAAAAGTATTAAAGAAATCGCTTCCTCCGGTCTATTTAAGGACTTGAGACAAAGTGTATAAATCGATGGGTAGTAAGGCGGACGATAAAATATAACATGATTAGCACCTTTTAAAGTGTAGCGGCGATAAAACAAAAATCTTTCTGTGGTTATTAAAATGTTGACTTCACCTTAAAAAAAATGAAAATTTACTATAGTATACTAAAAAACGCTTATTACCAGAACGAAACATTTGTCGTGATTTTGAGAGCATTTTGTTTGAGGAGTATTCATGGCACGATCGGAAAATATTTAAATGACGCGAGTCGTTGGAAATATTTTTGGATGTTTTCAAAACTTTTCGTAACCTGAAACAGCATATTTTTAAAAAGAATCAAAAAAAAAAGGTTGTACCGTAAATATTCAATATATGTTGGAACTACAATCAAAAGTCGATTATCAGTGATTGCTTTGTTGCTTGCCGAAGATAAAAATGAGGGTGGAAATTGTTTATCAAAATAATCCAGTAAAGACTACAAGAATGGCAAAGTCGTAGTTATTGTGGTACTTGATAATAACAATGTTGAAAACATGAAACGAAACAAGCATAGTAACAAAACAAAATTCACCTCGTGAAGATTCTCCAGAGACTCACAAGGAATGTGCATCATAAGTTGTTTGCCCACTAAAGACGTCAAAAGACAGCATTCATATTACAACAAGCTAAAATTCCATTTTATAGGCTGTATTGTTAGTTACAAGAAGAATTAATGGGGAAGGTGGGTGAAGATAGTCAAAAAATTTGCCGTTTTTAAAAAAAGCTAATTTTTAATTTTAAGATACGATAAATAAAAAAAGATTTTACAAAACATTACCATACGAAGAACTTTCAGATATAATCGATCCAGATGAGTTTTGAAACAGTTTAACAAAACCTCGAAAATTACAGCACATGGCGTCGTTTTCATGATGAAACATAGCCATTGCTTCAGGAAGTCGGCCATCTGCTAAGACGATAGTTTGGCGAAAAAAACGAGCTTTACCGTTAGAATACGATGAACGCAATCGACGAATATCACAATCTGAAGGCCATTGTTGCGGCTTAGCATTCATCACCTATGACACAGCAATAAAAGAGTCATTTTCAAAAAATCGTGTATTCTTGCCAAAATTAAATCTTCTAAATGACTCCAGTTTTGAAGAGAAATGACATCAGCACGATCGATGACTAGGATTTCCAGAGAAGATAAAAAATCATAGTCCCTTTTGTCCACTACTGAGGATCCAACGATCAGTTGTAAACCAAGTGGTGACGCAACAATAATGTCTGATTGGTAGAAGGGTGCGTAGAGAGTCACACCACATTGATGTAATTTAATGCCTATACGAAATCGGTCACAATTATTGCCTCTGAATTGTTCAGCATAGTCGGGTGCTTTTCCTTCATTTAACAATTCTTGTGCGAATTCTTGTCTCGTTAGTGGAGTGCTTGTGTCATCTTCATCAACATTTTGAAATTCTTTTTGAAAACGTTTATAATTACGAATTTGTTTAACGTTCGGTAAAATTTTTAAAAGCATTTCTATCATACTTTTAGCTATGTGACGCGCTGATGCTAACACTAAAACACGAGGGGATGTGAATCCTTGGTCACGCAACTTATCTTCTACATGACTCACGTCATTCTCCGATTCCCCATTCAATTTGGCTGACTTTGTAGCGTTTGGTACACTACTTTTATGTGAATCTACTTTTTTATTCTTCTTTTGTATAGAAGAATTTTCCGCTTTGTTTTTACCCAAGGAGGTGCTTTTGTTATTGGAAAAATAACCGTCTTTGAATTCGTCTTTGTCACTTTTTCGCGATTCAATGAGTTCCTTCAATAATGAATTGTTCTTTGCTAAAATTCTTCGAGTTTTCACACAGTGCTCTGCAACATGAAGCATTGTCAGCGCACGAACTGTTTCCGCATTGTAATACGTTTGTTCAGCGTAGTAAACATCACTGTATGATTTGAAAACGCGAAATAAAGTACTTGCTTGTTTCGTTAAATTGTCGAGTGCCTCCTTCGGTTTCAATGATTTCCAAACATTCACTTCTTCTACTAAATACGGAACAATATGTTGATGCCACTGTTTCCAAAGTTTATCTAAAGAGTTGACTTCTATTCTTTTCTGTAGAGTTAAGTCTTTTAGTATGGAAACAAAAGGTAGATCCTGAGTTGGTAATTGGTTGAGCAAACTCTGGGTATAAAAAGTACAGGGTTGTTGTACTGTTTTGTAAGAGGCAAAATCAGGAGGGTGCAAATAGACAAAAGTATTCTTCTGTTCTTCTTGTGGCTTTTCTGGTAAAGAATCATTGAAAGATTGAATATCAAATACTTTGCAATTGTCTTTAAATACACATTGAACGGTTTGCAAGTCAATGGATAATTTATTATCATGAGCATGTGTTTCATTGTCACTCATGTGATTTGTGACATTTTCACTTCGATGATCAGCATTTTCATCCAATAAACTATAAATGGACTCATTCGAGCCAGTTGATATGTCATCGTTTATCGTGGTGTTACTGTAATGTGGTTGACCTTCATCCATTTTATTATTTTGAAAATTATTCGTTTTATCAGTCAGACGTGATACTCCACGGTGACTGTTAAGACTTTCCTCGGAATCACTAAAAGAATCCATTGGTGATGTACAATCGGTATCGGACGCTGATAGTTGTGATAATAACTTTTCAAGTGGCGGTTGACAAATTGCGTTGATGACATTTTCATTTATGGTTGGTTCTAAAATTTCACGTTCGTCAAACGTGACAGGACGGCTTTCGTTCGTCGCGCTTTCTTGCTTTTTCTTTAATGTTGCTTCATACATATCTTGTAATGATAAATGTTTTTTTTTTTTTTTTTTGGAAAAGGTTTTTTTTTTCTGATTTTTTGTAGACATTTTTTTCGAGCGTGAAGCTAGCGTCATTTTGTTAATGCAAAACTAACAACAGGTCGAATCTGTCAAAATAATTTGATTAATAGTTTCTTAGAGTTGTTCTGAGCCGTGGAAAGCAATAAGCAACAGTAGCCGCTGTTTTTAGGCACATACACTTTACAAAGAAAACAGATGATGATCTATTCTATTTCAAAATCATAAAAAGTATCCGTCGAACAAAACAAGAATTGAGTAGATATAACATTAATGGAAAATTCGTCGAAAAAACTTTGCTACACCTATACGCTACGTCAAGTGGAATACAAAGCAGAAATATGTGAAGGTTAACGAAGTACGAGTCAGCATGAACTATTTAATGCATTACAAGAAGATGCCACTTTAAAAAAACGTGTTTGCAGATAAATTTTTTGTTCTATACACGAATACTTATAAAAAAACATTACGATTACTGTCCTATTTCATTCGGCCATCAATTTAATTTTTTATTGTCGAGAGTGCTTTTCTAGTTAAATCATGAAAAAATGGAATTGACTTGTTATGATCAAGAAGTGAAATTTTAAATGGTATAATTAAAAACACAAAGCGTAAGGTTAAATACAAAAACCATGAGAATAATGTACATTTGTTTTTATAAAAATTATCGTACACTAGTAGTATTCATTTTACGTAACAAGGAAAAATGCTTTACTTTTGGTTTGTTAGAATGTCTTTTATTTATGTCTCTCTAAATCGATGTCATATGAAAAAAAACTCAACCGTAGGAGTTTGAAGCATTTCTATCTGGATAAAAAAAGTTGCTAAATAAAGTCACGTTGAAAAAAAAATTTTAAAAGACTACTTATTAATAGACATTTATTTCAATGAAAAATATAAAAATGCGTGAACTTTAAATTTTTTAATTTTTCTTTTGTTTTTAATCATTTTATTTCAAAGGTAAAACATTACGGGGATCAATACTCGAAGACATATTCGCAATGTTTTGTAAAGATGATTTGTTAGTTTGTAAAGTTGTGTTTAAGTAAGGTTGAGTCAAGGGATTAACGGAAAAGTTTGTCAACGTGTAGGGCAACTGTAAGCAATTTTTTTGAGTTGTGTGGGACGGGACACTACCTGTTGGACTATGACTCATCAAATGTCGATAGTCCGATAAAACAGGTGTAACGGTTGTTTTTTGTTGGTCTTCTGTCGTTCTATACTCCGTGTCACTTTTCTTATAGTTATTTGAATTTGAAGAAGAAACTAAGGGTACGGAAGATGTGGGGACCACAGGATTCGATGTCGTTGCCCATTTTATTAAAGCGGGTGAAGCAATTGCTTTAAGTGTTGGCCTTAATCTGGATGGTAACGTTTCGCATAAATAATACCCATTTTCTTCACGTTCTATGAAAACAGGGGATTGACTTTTAGTGCAACAACCAATGTTTAAGGGATTCGATACAGCTGATGAGAAATCATGACGAAGAAAAGAAATGTTAACAACTTTTTCTTTAGCTAGTTTGAAACGTTTCTTTATGGAACCTGTTTAGGCACTCAATGATAAAACAAGAGAGAAGAATTTTGAATCGATACGAGATCAATCAATCACATACTCTACCAACCTGTACCATCATCCGAACCTGAATATACATGGTTATGCGGTGCGTCCATAAAGTGTTCATTTGTTTTTGTTAAAGAAAGATCTATTAAAGATTTGACTGGAGAAGCTCTAGAATAGGCATTCTTTAAACAGCGAAGTTTTTCTTCATACTGTTTTGTTTCCTCTAAGTGACTAAAAAAGAGTCAAAAGACGTAATATTAAAAAAGAGTAAATAACAACTTACTGTACTCTTTCTTTACATAATTCATTTTGAGTTGTCTCACACTTTCGAACCAAATTGCCAGATAAAACTTTATATCTGTAATAAAGAAATGTTTTTGTTGTGAACTAGAAAATTATCAATAAATAATCGACGTTTTAATCAAAACAGACTTGTTGATTTCACTTTTTAATGCCTCGACAGACACTGTAAATCTTTGTTTTTCTTCTTTCAACAGGGTTTGAAGTTTCCTCACTTTTTCTTCAAGTAAAGCAACGGTATTTTTTTCCCTTAACAACGATGCCTATCCAAATATAAAGTGTCTTAACAAGGTTAAAGTGTACGTGCATAGCTTGGACGTCATATTGCACGAAATTTTCAGATATTAGCTACCAAAGTTTCCTGATACGTTTCTCGTAAGCCGCTTTCAAGAGGCTTTTCATTTTCAGTGGTACTACAACAATATGCTTAAATATTAATCCTGCACGGTTAAGAAAAAAAAGTACCATTTATTTAATAAATTTTGGTCAGGTTTATCATTTTCCTGTTATATTCAGTAGACCATTTGAGATAAGCGAATTGAAAGATGACGCAGAATGGGAGCATATCATACCAAAATCTTAGAAGTCCGCGTATTTTGTTCATGAACTAGCCTATTTTGAAGCATTGTATTTTTTAAACTAAGTTTTTCCAAAGCTCTGGCTTGAACCTCAAACAACAACTGTAATTGGTCAGGTGTTTTTTCTTTATCTAACCAATATACCAAATAATCGATTTATAATCATAGTGATTCACGTACCAAAAGGAATAGGTAGAAGAATCTTATTCGTTTCCCCTAAACAACTTTGTATCAGTTCCTTAACAAAAATTAAAAACTATTTTTTTTTAAAAAGAATTTTTTAAAACAAAAGACGTACATGTTGAGTAAACTGTGTTTGTAATTCTAGTTTTAAGGCTTGAATTTCTGATTGGAGTAAAGCATTCGAATTGGTCACATAAGCAAGATTTCGCTGTAGCGAAGTGATCATAGAAGTGTCGACGTCAAACGCCTCTGGATCGGTCTGTTCTATTTTTTTAGCTTGCAGAGAATTTTCATTTTTTATTAAAGGTACATTATCACTAGAAGCTTTTTTATTAAAAATAACAAAACAATGACATGCTAGATACAAAAATAAAGTGAATAATGGCTTTTTTTTTCACCTGGTTTTGATAAATCATCAAGTATTAATTCCGTATTGTTTTCATTTGACTTTTTTGAATCTTTCTTGTAACGTGTAAAAGAAAACCATTTTTGTCCGCTCTTCTTCTTTTTCTTTAAATCTGGATTTATGGTTTTGTCTTCTGGTACACCACTGGGCTCGTCCCGTGTTATACACCCTAAAGGCTGATCTTCCGATGCGTGTTCAATCTATCACGCAAAGACATCATTACCAAGTTTAATTGAAACCGGTTTTTGAGAAAAAAGGTCTTGCATACCTGTGTGAATTTTCGGTGATGTGGCGATGGAGAATTGACCATGGTATGAAGCATTGCATCACTAATTTAAAAAGTTAAAGATTGCGAATGAAGCGCTAGCAATCAATTAGATTGTAACCTGGATACGTTTTTACTTCCACGAAAAGCCGCGAGTTCAGTTTCTAAAACTATTCTTTGCCTGTTCATTAACATGAAAAAAAAATTTGATGCATTTTAAAGACATACTCTAATAATTGTTGTATTTCTTTGTTTTGTTGCACTCTAAAAGATAAAAGAAATGAAAAATAAACCAGTGTTCATTCTTTTTCGGATCGCGTACAATTTGCCTTCTAATTGATCCATATCTTTTGCGTTACTAAAAACAAATATTTAATCTCTTTTAAGTTGTTCTTCCAAGCTTACCCTGGGTAAGGTTTTGCTAAGGGAGAGGCAGAACGACTTAAACTACTTGAGATAGAAAGTAAAATTCAAAAAATGTTTGAATACAATGCCAGAACAAAAGTACCTTTGATTTATGTTTATTGAGGAATGACTTTGTGGTTGTTCTATTGATATGCGATAGAAAAATTGATGACAATTTTTGAATAAATGAAATCTTTACTACCAGAGTGTATATTCTGATTAAATTTTATTGGTAAGAGACCGTTCACACTTTGTTGCGATTCTGTTTTGTGGATTTCCAACTTGATAACATAATTTTAAGCAGCATTCAATAAAAAAAAGTACTTGTTGAAAAGTATTAACACACATGACCCGGTTGACACGCAGCACGATTACCTTATAACGCCTATTTTCATCTTCCCATTGTTTTCTAAAAACACAAATGTATAGTGCTAACTTTTTTAAAAAACATTAATAAACTATCACGAACGGTTCATTGCCTTGTTCAGAATGGGGGGAATGATCACGAGGACTTGGGGGTACTCTCGAGTGATACGCTATATTCCGATTTGTAAAATACGGAGTTTGAAACAATTGACTTTGTGTACTTTGTATAGCAGTGTTTGACAGTTTTGGATGAAATGAATGAATATCTTCTTCTGTGAAAAATGTTTTTTAAGTATCTTCTTTCCGACTATCAACTGAGAGGCAAACTACTTACGTGTGTTTTGCGTATTAAGGAAATCTCCATTATCGTTAACAAGAAAATCGTTCGATGAAGTGTTAGAGGACGTATCAGCTGCCATGACAGGTTAAAATAGTTACTTTTGCAAAATTTGAATTCTTTTAAACTTAATTTGAAATATAATGTAGAGGTGAGTACTCTTTATAAAAAAAAAAGCTTATTGCTATTCAAAAACCAATTCTAAAAGTATTTAATATATTTAATAAAAGAGAAAATGTCGAGTTGTGTATAAGATAAAAAATGTTAAGAGTAAATAGTTACGGTAGTCGAAAATGTGAAGATTGATTTAATTTAATAAAAAAAACTGTGATAAGGCGCGCTATTTTTCTTTTTCTAATTAGGACATTTTATTAAATCTTTTCAGACAAAAAAAAATAAAAAATGTGACGAGGTAACGTTACACCAACCGTGTATGTTGCAGTAACAAAATAGAGTTTTTTTGTCACAGATGTTTTCTAACAGTTTTGATTGTTTTGTTTAGAAACGATTTTTGTTTTATAGAGTACACAAAACGAATATTTCTTATTTCTTTTGTGTTTATGTCATTTAAAAAATGAGAAAAATAATTGTGGGCTCGTACAGGAACATTATTGAATTTCTTAAATTAATGTTGAATGTACTATGGCAAAGAGTCACCCTGTTTTAATACGAAGAACATCAAATCAATATGTCTCTTTATTTTTAATCAGTTAGGGTCATTCTTTAGTCAGAATCATGAGTTCCAACAACGCAGAGTGTGCTGATACGTCCTCATTCAACTTTTTACAACGATCAACAAAAAGAGTTCTTGACGCAGCAGCCAGCGCAACACGCTTTTCTTTCTCAAGTTTCTTTTCCAAACCAAACCAACAGAAACACAACAATTCTTCACAACACTTAACGCAAGATGATTTGTTAGATAAATCACTTGATACACAAGCGTTTTCAGATGATTTGAGTGTACAGGATTTTCCCTTGCC
Organism: Hylaeus volcanicus; assembly: GCF_026283585.1. Taxonomy (NCBI): domain Eukaryota; kingdom Metazoa; phylum Arthropoda; class Insecta; order Hymenoptera; family Colletidae; genus Hylaeus; species Hylaeus volcanicus. The sequence goes on along the minus strand of NW_026533172.1, from coordinate 647,088 downwards.
TCTTCCTGGAGAATGGGAAAAAACACCTCGTTTTTTTTACAAAGAATCTTCGTCCGTGAATGAAATTGACACTGTACGTTTTGTGTAGCAAGTCTTTTATAACCAATGCTATTTTAAAAACCTATTTTTTTAAATCCTTAGGAAGCCATAAAAAAAACGAATGGGCAAGATAAAAAATCAATTCTTGTTGATCTGGTAGAATCTCCTTTCAGCTGTGAAACTCCAGTGTGTGCTAAGGATGGTCATGAAGACGTCACGTCGTTACGGCTAACGAATACGAACACATGTTTTAATGGAAACGGAACAGAACCACGGGTTGAGCAAGTCATACAAACACAAAAGACAGATTCTTCTAATCTTATTGAGTCTGTAGTTTTATTGGTGTATCAAAAAAATGCAGTTCTTCTCGGTCATCGACTTGAGTGGAAAGATGAACTTGCGTTACTAGAAGAACTTATTTGTGTGTTGCGTAAACCGTGTTTTAATCCTGAACCGTGTGAAAACAACTTGTGGCAAGAAACATTTAACAAACCCAGTCTTCTCCCGTCGTTTAATTTGTCCACCACAAACAACCCTGGACACGAAAAAACCAACATTCATGGTAGAGACTCACCTAGTAGTGTTCGTGATGAGGACGCATCAAAAGAGATTGAAAACACCTTAATACTTCACACCTGTAGTGATGATGAACCATCCAGTGAACATTCAGATACATTGAGTCATATCTATGATGAAGACACTGAAGCTGTTCAATGTGAAGGAGAAAAATGGGAAGGTTTGTCTACGAGGGATACGAGTCCATCCACACCTCGCTCTCGGCTTATTATTTCTTCTGTGACACCACAACGTCGTTTTCCTCAATTTACCAAACAACGTAAAGCTCTTTGCTCTAAATGGTAAGTTCACAATTCATTAGATGGTCTTTTGAATAAAACGAATTGAGAATGGGAACCAGTCATGTTTCGTTTTAAAATCATGTCATAGGTTTCAACGCTTTAATGAAACAGTGTTTGAAAATCAAATTCCCTCATCGACTATTATACAATGGAATTCAAGACTGACACGGACTGCTGGCCAAACAATGATGACAAGGAATCAGATGGTGCGCACAGTTCAAATTCAGCTATCCTCACGAGTGATTGATAAAGAAGAGAGACTGCAGTCAACATTATTACATGAAATGTGTCATGCAGCACAATTTTTATTAGAAAACGAAGAGCAACCGGCTCATGGCCCTGGGTTCCAAAAATGGTGCTTTAACTTTTACAGAAATTCAACGTTTAGTGTATCTTACAAGTTTCATACCATGGTGTTCTTCATTTGTGTAGGGCTAAAAAAGCTAGACGTTTGTGGCCTTTTATCCCTGTTACTATAACACATAATTATGAAATTCATTATCCTAAAAGATATCAATGTGAAGCATGTGGCCACATTTATGGAAGACATTCCAAAATTAGCAATTTAAGTACTGCAAGATGTGGAAAACAAGAGTGTCAAGGATCACTAATGTAGGAATCATTAAAAAAAAAATTCGAAAACAACAATTCATATGCTAGATTTCTTGGTCATTTTTTACGCGAAGGAAAAATTTTGGACCCATCGAGTCACAAACGCGAACTAACACCTTACACAAGATTTATTAAGGTACATTGTTTTCATACCGTGTCTAAAGATATGTATTAAAAAAAAAATTTTGAAAGGATAACTACCATAAAGTGAAGTCAGAAAAAGCTAATTACAATTCCAAGCAAGTTATGAGCGATTTAGTCGCAGAATGGTATGTTCACAGTACAAGCGTCTTACTAAGGATATGTTGAAATTAGGCGGGCATCAAAAAATGTCGTCAAAAACAGTCAGGATACCCCTAACAAATCACTTGAAGCGCTCAATGATCATTTACATTGCTTATCATTAAAATAGCGTTCACGTTTTATGTTTAAAAAAACAATTTTATTACTTTCATTCAATTAGTTAAAAAAATTAACAAAACTCATTTGGAAACGCATATTACGTATTTCAGTAACTGGAGAAAAGATCAAGGTTGACGAGAAATCATAATTCTTACGTGCATTATTCTATATGTGTTTTTTGTACTTTAACAATAACTGGAATTCAACATTTACATAAGGAAAAAATATGAACACTCCAAAACAAAAAATTTACTCTTCCTTCTCGTTTTCACAACGAACATACAAATATTGTGCATGATGAAACGTTCCGACACGGCGAACCACTTTATTGTTCTCAAGTTCCTTTATAGCAAGACGTGCAAGAGATACGGTGATACGAAATCGTTCGGAAACGACCGCGGGAGTAAAAAACTTCATCTTAGGCAACTCTTTAAGTAATTTTTCACTGGTGCTTTTATCGAAAATAACACTGTTATTCAATTTATCTTGTTGCTTTCCCTTAGACCACTTCTGAAAAATTAGAAAAAAAAAAACTCAAACGATAAATTTAGCTAAAAAAAAAATTAAAACCTTTTTTTTTGTACGGCAACCAGAAGCTGCGGCTACAGCAATTTGAGCCTTCGTTTTTTTTTCTTTAGGAGCCATTGCAATCTATATAAAAGTGGATCTTCTGTTATCCTTTAGTATGTTGATTTTATATCCAACAATATCTGAAGGTTGAAAAGAAGACTTCCACAGCTTTTGAGAGGCAGCAAAATAATAGAAATCTTCTCAAAACGTTTGTACTAATATAACACCTACTGTTACTGCAGAGCATGCCCCAACATGTAATTAATCACATCCCAACGGGACAATTTTTTACAGTGACTTTACCTATTCTTCTTGCCAACACCCGTGCGTTTCGTTTACTAATTCAAACCTCAATATGGCTCCAAAGTTTGACCCTAACGACATTCATTATGGTAAAAGTGATGTTCATATTTAAAGAAGAATTATTAGTGTTTGTGCTTTTTCAATTTTGTAGTGTATTTGAGGCAAACGGGTGGTGAGGTTGGAGCCGCTTCTGTTTTAGCACCAAAATTAGGTCCTTTAGGTATGGCTCCGAAAAAGGTTGGAGATGATATTGCCAAACATACGCAAGATTGGAAGGGTATTAAAATCACAGTGAAACTCACAATTCAAAACAGACAAGCTACGATTGATGTTGTGCCAACATGCACGTCGCTCCTTATAAAGGCGCTTAAAGAACCATTTCGAGATAGAAAGAAAACAAAAAATATCAAGCACAGTGGTGACTTGCCTTTGTCAGTGATTATTGACATTGCTCGCACATTGCGAGCTGCCAACAAAGGCGTTTTAGCACAAGAGCTTAAAGGAACCGTTAAGGAGGTCTTAGGAACGTGTAACGCTATAGGATGCACAGTAGACGGACAAAAACCCAAAAATTTACAAGAAATGATTGATGAAGAGGAAGTTGAAATTCCAGAAATGTAATTATATTTGCTATGTTACTTTTCAGCTTTTAAATATACAACTCTTTTTTAATGTTTACAATTTTTAACGAAGATTTGGTAGATTGAACTACATGTAAATTCTACTTGTTAAGGAGATTTATTCAAAATCTAGTTTTATTAACACAAAAAACACGCTAAACTCTTAAGAGGTATATAGTAAACGCTAAAGTATTCGTGAATAGTAATCCAAGCATTAATTTAGTGCACTTACAGCATGCGAGGGTGTAAACAAGAACTGTTTTAAGGTGCTACGATTAGTTTAAAAATGTACAAGTGAAACCACTGGATTAAAAGAAGCGTGAAATTCTAGTAAATAGGAAAAGATTTTATTGAAATAAAAGCTTAATGAATAAGAGTACTTGGATTTCACAAAAATGTAGACATTATAAGAATACAATTTAAATGAACCATGTTTAGTATTCAGTGAAATTTCATTTGTTATTAAAAAAAAAAATAAAGAGCTTGATATCGAAGATAATGTAAAGGATCAATCGCAAGGGTATCGTCATCCATGGGTCAGATAATAAACGCAGGTCGACTAGAGAGCAAACGTTTATATGAATGGATGCCGACACAAATGAGTACCTTTGCAACTGCTTCTCATCAGGTACCCCTTATTGAGAACGTTAAAAAAAAAAGAGACATACATATCATTCATACACACACACACACGCAAAGATATTTATTAATCGTGTGACTGACCTTCATTAGTTAAACCGAAAGAATAGTAAACTTTGAAGAAAGAGATAATAAAAAGCAGTATTTTGTAAATCAAAGTAAAAACATTACTTGGTTGCAATGATTGCTTTAACTCCGTTTTCAAATATAATTGAATATCGTCCTCTTTGAAATTCGTCTCCAATGTGTTGTGAGAGTTAAGTGAACGCAGTTGCACGAATGACATGGGATTCGACTCAGTGTCAATGAAATCTAGTATAGATGCTGGTGTCATATCATCTTGCCGCAACGATGAAACATCCAGTATTTGCAAAACTAACATAACAACAGGTAATATAGTGAGGATGGTTTTTCATTTTAATTTTTTCACCTGGTTGAAATGCCGTTTCAACAATTTTTCTTAATAAAAAATTTTCTTTGCTATTGTTATTCTTAGATAAAGCGAGAGTTATTGAAATACCAATTTGTATAAAAAATAAAATGTGTTTTACGCACAATGTCATCAATGGAAAAATAAAATTATATGAATTTGAACACTTTCTTATTAATGGAAATGCATCTTGTTAGACTCCCGTCTTTTTTTCTTGTGCAAAACAATTCTAATTCACTAAATGCACCAGGCTTTTAATTTGAAAAATAACTAGAAAAAACCAACACGTGTCATAAATAAAATCATCATGAATTTTTTTTTATTGGTATTTTATAAGCGTTCTGCACAAGACAAACAATAATATAATTATCTTAACCATCCTCTAGCAGAAGCTGGTATGGCTAATAATTTTTTAAGAAAATTTTGACAAAATAAAATGAAAAGCTTTCTTGTAGAACAGATGGCAACAAATAATTTAATGTAACGTCTTAAAAAAGTGTTTAGACGGTTTATTTAAAGCCTTCAGAAAGCTAGGAAATTCAGGGTCCCAAAGATTCAGATATAAGCCTAGTGAAAACAGCTTGAAAGTAACAGAACGGGTAACAAGTATAAGGTTTCTTGCGATGAGCAAGCAACAAAAGCAGCTTGAGACTTTACGATGGAACTGTCGTGGTAAAAACAAGAAAATTTTGTTAAAATTGTTTGAAAAAATCTCAGCTGAAGGTCAAGAAATTCCAACTTCCATCAGTGAATCCGATGTAGGAAAAGTGTATGGTGCAGTAGTAAAATGCGGTTGTTCTAAAGGTGTTTTTATTTATTTAAATGTCGGCATTGAAGCTCGTATTAAACTATGCGAACTTCCCGAGTCACCCATCGATCCCGAAAAAGTGTCAAATTTTTATGTAGAGGGTCAAATATTGCCAGCTGTTCGTATAACTCATGTAGAAAACAAATCGTCAAGGCTTATTGAGGCGTCTATACGAAAAGTCTTTGATGTGTTTCTTACTTTTAGTGATTTGAAAATCAACGATGTAGTAGCCACTCAGGTTAAAAAAAAACTAACCTCTGGTTTAATTTTACAAATAGAAAATAGTTGTCTTCATGCTTTTTGTTATGTTAAAGAAATACATGATATGGAAGATTATAGTAAAGAGGATGAGCAAGTGGTTAGGCAAAAGTTACTAAATAAATACCCTCTTAACGATTTATTAGCTGCTCGTATAATTTCCTTAGATGAAACAAAGAAAAAAATATGGGTAACGCTAAAGCCATCGTGTTTTGATGAATCGGTGGTAACATTACAAGAAACTCTTGCTTCTAAGAATAGAAAACCTAAGGTTGTTACAAAAAATCAGTCCGAAAATCCTCAAAAGGTTGATGACCGATTACCTATCGATAATGGTGAAACAAAAGAAACTATTAAAAATTATGACAGTGACAGTTCTGTAAATATCAATTTTGATGAAAAGTGTGATGAACATGGTAGTGATGATGATTCAATCAATTATAGTACGTGCGTTTCAACGGTTCTTTCAACCTTGAATAAAGGGATAAAGAAACGACTAGAAAAAAAAAGACTGAAAAGGTTTAAAACCAACGAATCAGATTCAGGTAAACAAATTTAGTAAAAGGATCCAGTCTTTATTGTGGTTATACACGTAGATGATAGTTTTAGCGATGCACTCGCAGATGATGCAGTACTTGGCGCTGAAGACTTAGATACAACGTTCAAAGGGGATGAGGAAGATTCTACAATGCGCTCTCGCAAGCGCAAGGAACGACGACTTACGACTGCGGCTAAAGTAATTTTTATTAATTTTTTGATTCAAATGAAAAACATTTTTTTTTAATTCTTTTTGCTCATTTATTTTTTTTAGATACGCGAAGAAATGAGAGTTCGTGAGATAGAAGAGGAAGATACTTTAAAAGATGGTGTGTCTGCAGAAACCATCCTAGATTTTGAAAGATTAATTCAAATAGAACCTAACGCATCAAGCGTGTGGATAAGGTAGATTAAGTTAAACGCTCAAAATGAATTCGATTTTTGTAAACGAATAGATATATGGCGTACTTTTTGAAATTAAAGGATTTAGATAGAGCGCGAGAAGTTGCCGAAAATGCTTTAGAAAGAATAAGCTTTGAACATGAATCCGAAAGATTTAATGTATGGGTGGCGTATTTGAATCTTGAAGCGTCTTTTGGAACAGTTGAAACATTGAATGATATTTTTCGAAAAGCTACTCAATATAATAATCCAAAGCAAATTTATTTACAGATGACTCACATTTATCAGCAACGTAACAATGTTGATAAATGTTTAGAATATTGTAAAAAATGTGTTGATAAGTATCCTAATTCTAAAAAAGTAATGTAATGAATGTTCTCTAATCATGCTAATTGGAGTCTACCAGACTTGGATTCGGTATATCATGTGCTTATTGGAATTAGCGGTAGAGAATCCAATGGATACTGAAAACAATGTTCGAGGCGTTTTGCTTCGTGCACTAAATCGTTTATCTAAGAAAAAACAAGTAGACGTTTTATGTGCCACAGCTCGTGCAGAAATGAAAATTGGATCAATAGAAAGGTAAAATACTAAGGTACTGCAGACTGCATTCTTCTTATTATTTTTTTTAGGGGTCGCACATACTTTGAAAAGCTTCTGGATGAATATCCGAAGCGTACAGATTTATGGGGTCAGTATTATGACGCTCTTATCACCGCAGTAAAAAATAAAAAATTAAGGTATTACCTAATCTAAAACGCCAAAAATTTTTTTTTTTTTTTAGCGTATCTTCTTGTGGACCTTTATTTCACAAGCCTATCGCAATGACAAATTTATTTAAACCAAGACAAATGAAATATTTTTTTTCACGGTAAATATTGAATTGTTTTTTATTGTTTTGTTTTTATTTTTTGATGAATAAAAAAGATGGTTAGCCTTTGAAACTTCTTACGGTACTGAAGAGAGTCGTGCTCATGTGATGCAACAAGCTGAAAATTACGTTCAAAATACTTCCCTTTGAGTTGCCCGATAATACATGACAATGTAAAGACAGCTTGAAAAAGAGTTCAAACAATACTTATTGTGTCGCTGTAATTAGTATTTCTTTTTCTCATTTTCACTATTTGTGTTAAAAAATAGAGACCTAGAGGTTTTCGACATGATATTATTGATATGACGGTGGTTTAATTCAATTACCAAGGATAGCAGTAAAAAAGATATTTTTAGTATATTTTTAACTGATAAAAACAAGTAAACTTGACTTTATTCACAAGAAGAAAAAAAATTAACTACTGAGTACTGATTTGTCTATGTTTGTTGAAAAAAGGGCTACTAGAACTTTCTTCCTTTATCTTATATAAAAAAAAATATATATCAACTTTAGATTGCTTCTTCGTATAAATACTTCCGAAATAGATGTCATTAAGGTGCAATGTTATAACTATTTTATCTTTGGTCACTCCATCCATATAGTCTATTATCAGATAATTGGAAAACCAATACCAGATGAAATGAACAGTGAGCTATTGTATAGCGTTTTGTGCGTTGGCTTTTAAGAGTTGTTACTGGTAAGCAACTAACTGTTTTGAGAAAACTCGTCAGACTAGAGACGTGAATCTTGTAATAGTTGGAAGCACACAAAAAGAATAGAGACAGCTTCAAATAAAAAATTATTGTGCACAAAAGCTTTTTTATAATTGATATGTCACTATAAGAGTTTTTAAAAAAAATATGGTGAACATAAATTCCGCCAAAATTACAAGTTGTTACGATATGTGTACTTTTTCAATAGAACAGTAAAAGCTGCACTAGTGGAATGAGCGAAGAAATTATTTTTTTAAAAAGAATTCTTTTAGAAATAAATACAAGCAGCTTTAATGTAGTGGTGACGCTGTATAATACATCAAGACGTAGCAAGGACTGTGTGCTCGTTGATGTAACGATCAATAGTGCTTATGACTTTGAGGATTTTATAGACAACGTTTCATTGTGCATTTCTTCAGATGACGTTTTCCAGCGCTTCATTAAACTATCAAAGCTTTAGACATTTATTCTATAACGCAGTAAAGAAGATAATTAATTAGCTTACGTGCATCGCCGTGTTGGGAAATTCGCTGCGCATCGACAAATATTCTCCACAGAACACAACCATAATAAAAGTTCTCTTCGAGAAGTCACTCTAGATATTATTATCGCAGTAGCACTCCATTGTGAACTTTAAAGAAACATTACTGTGGAGGGAACGAAGCCTTCGAATTAGAAAAACAATAAGCGTAGGGCCCTTTAGTACACTGGTCAGGGAAATTCATATAAAATTTTTTGACAAGATCTTGGTGCATCGAATTTAAGGTTTCTGGAAGGTGTGCTGCAAACGTATAAAACTTTGAAGGGAAAAAAATTTTGGTGGTATTGCAAAACGTTCAACTAAACACTACCATAAGCCACTGTGCACTGCAGGCATTCGTAACCTTGTTCGTTTCAGTACAGAAATTCTGTAGACATATTTGAGAATAGTTTTGTTGTTCTTCCATCAATTAAAGTTCATGTAAAACAATCTCGAATAAAAATTTTTTAAAATGAATTGATTCAAGTATTGAAAACCTCCTGACCCTTAACAGGCAGTTAAAACAATTCTTATTTGCGTCCTGAAATTTATTTTCTTTACCAAATTGTTAATGACGGTTACACAATCGTTGATAAAAAGCATCACTGTTCCTAGTTTATGAACAGATGATCGCTTAATTAACACTTCAATACTCAAGCCTCCTAAAAAAATGTCAACAACAACAGCTATAGAGGACATGATATTGAATTCAGTAGATGAGGAGGATGTGAGCGATTGTAATATTATGTACAATAGTGATTCATCTGAAGAATTAGATAGAAATTTTTTATGTGATGAAGCATTGGTGTATATAGAAAATGTTCAGCACGAAGCATCCTGTATTAAAGAAACCCTTACAAAGGAAAAACCTTCTGATGTTTCTACTGTTTCTAACAATTTAAAACGCTGTCATTATTTAAAATATATACTGCGATTAGATGTTCTTAAAAGTTCAAGAGCCAACGCTTCGCAGGTTACAAGTATAAATGATATAAATTCACCTTTAAAAGCGTCCAAATCAAATGACGATTGCATCTTGAAATATTTCATCCTTTTTAAATCCGTAAGCACTTTTAAAAACGATTATAAACATATGTGGTTTTTATAAAAGCATTTAGAAAAAAAAAGCCAGCATTGTCCATATTTAACCGGAGAAACAAATGATAAGGCTTTTTCCTTACCTCGCGAATGGACTGATACCGAGTGGGAGAATGTCATTTTGAATCAGGATGTGTGCATGTCTGTTGTTGGCGTATGCGATTGTGTGAGTGATGTACACCTAAAAACTGTTAAGGAACTTGCGTGCTGCTTTACTGCCCTTCCGCTCTACTAACATATAAAACCTTTAACATAATGACCATTGTCTTACTCCTATGCTTTAATATTGTATATCATTGTGGAAAGTATGTCACGCTGCAATAAGGTTGAGTGTGTATCTGTGGGTTAGTTGTAGAACGTAAATCTGTAGTGTAGATTGTTTCATTCTTTCCACGAAATTAGTGATAAAATGCGTATGCTATTTTTTAATCATTGTATGTGTTTGGTTAGGTAAAAAGCATTTCTATTTTGAACATTGTTACAAATCACTTGGTAGATTATACAAAAATTCTAAAAAATGGTGATGCGCTAGAAGAAAAAGAAACTCATCCTACAATGCGACTTCTTGAATGGTGTTTTGCTGCCTTAGCTAATTTAGATTTATTACAATCCCTTCACGTTGACGTATCATGTCATTTGCAACGACTCAGGAGGTGTTGCCAATTTATTTTAAGTCAAAACGAAGACGATTCAAATCCTGTTTCGACTGCTCTTTCTATTATTCAATTGATTATTGAAGGATATTTTAATCAATTATAGATGGAAAACAGAAAAATCTTCTTGTAAGTTTGCTACAGAGTCGACTTTATTTAAGAGACACGGTTTTTTTCATCATTCGTTTTTTAAATCATATGAATTGTTTAAATAACCTAATGTTATTTTTTTATATAAAGAAGCCTATTGTACGATTTGATTGTGTTTACATAATTACAAACATTCCATAATTGAAAAAGCAAAACATAGTTTTCTTTGTGAGAGAGAATAAAAAAAAAAATTTTTGACCTTCTCGCTATGGCGAAACAGTCAAACCGAATTAGCGCCAGAAATAATTTGCATTAACTCAATAGTTGTCTTCATTTGCCGAGTTGTATTATACTTTAATTTCAATTGAGTCAACATATCTGAAGCGTTTTTGGAAGCATTTTCCATAGCTGAGATGCGGCTTGACTAAAGTCAACAATGTCTTTTTACAAGAGTTTTTTATGAAATGGAATTACCTGTTCAGCTGCAGAATTGTTCAGTATACATTCATAAACACAAATAGCTACGAAAAATTCATACAAATCCTTAGCTGTTTCTGTGGTGCCTGGCTCTATACTAAACTCTCCCGTTGTTAAAGCCTGCAATTTCAAGCATAATATAAGATGTTACGGAATTCAATCTACTTTAAGGGTAGTGTTCAGATCCGGAAGTTGCTTTTCAACAGTATCGTAGGAAATAATATTGCGAAATTTATTATATATAATGACAATCTTAGAGTCTTTTTCCTAATAAAAAAAAAATAAATTTTCAAGGTATCCTAGAATTTAAAAATCTATTGGCATATATTAAAAAATTTATGAAATTGTAGAATATTTTAAAATTGTTTTTTTAAGCGTTTAGAAAAAAACAACAGTAGTAAGCAAACCGAGGTGTATGTCAGGAATCATGATAATAAATGAAGATAGTTTTGATGTCGTTGTGGCGTATCACTTTATTTTTTCAAATAGGTTGTTAAATATTCTTGATAGATGTACCTGTAATAAACGATGTGCAATATAACAGGCTATTGTGAAAGAGACATTATTTTGAGTTATTTCACGAAAAGATATCTTTTCCCTAGTCAACAAAACCAGTCATCACAAACTCTTTTTATCAAGAGAGCTCCACTTTCGTGTGAAAAATAGCTAACATTTCTTTCAACTGCAGTTCGAGCGATTCCGATCGCGTCCCAATTGTGTACAAGACACAAGACGTTTCATTCGTTTTCATAAACGTTTTTGTTTTTTTCATCACAGCATTATTCACTCCTCCACACAAACCTTTGTCTAGAGTTTAAAAATAAAAAAGGCATTATTCGTGTGAAACACAAGAGCTACCGGAGAAAATAGATAAAAGTTGTATTTTGCTAGAAGAGGCGTTAATGGTTTTTTGCTTGCCAACATAGTCAGAAAAAAGCGTTTTAACACCTGATGAAAAATTGTCCATGATATGTTTTCGTGCGTGATCCTGTTTTATTTTAGAAGTAGCTACCATTTTGATGGCTTGAGTAATCTACATAATATCTCAAAGAAAACATGACACTATGATAGTACCATTATGTTAGTGTTTCTTAACCTTTTGTATAGACCGAACGCAATTCATACGCAATTTAATATCTTTTTCATTAGAAAAGTATCTTCTAGGAAAATAAAATGTTTTATTTAAATAAGTTAAAGTATTTTGACTTTTCATTGAAGAAAAACAAAATTTTCGTGTTGAAGGGTATCCAAAGCATTTAATAAAATTCATTAATAATCTTAATCAATTAAATTATAGTCAAGAAAATTTAATAAAAATTAAATTTTAAATGAAACAAACTGTTACAATATATCTTATTCGAGTTGGTTGAAAAAAAAAAACACTGAAACATTGGTAGAAAAGCTTAGAACGACATTTGTTGTTAGGAGAATGTTCTGAAAACTCAGATGACTGGGAGGGGTGGCATCTTAAACTATCTAACAATTTTAAAATTAAAAAAAAAAATCGTACACTCAATAGAAAAGAAACTATATTTACTGCACCGTATTACTACTTGACTAGTTTTCTAGTAAAGCGTTTTCTTAACAAACAATTTCTATCGTTGTCAATACTACGTTGTAGTTGTATTTGATGAATTGGTAAAATCATGATGCCCGATTTGACTTAAACAATCACGAAGTTGATGAGCTTCCTCCGTTAAGACATCTAAACTTCTTTGATGTAAGTTTAACATTGTGATAACATCACCTAAGGGTCCGGGATGTAACGCTTCCTGTATGTAAAGATTGATAATATACAAGGGGTAATATGATTGTTTTACTTGAATGTTGTTCACTTCCTTTGTTAACTGATCGACAACTGTTTCAGCATCATCTAAAGTTGTGGTAATCGTTTGTAATCGCCCTAAATATCAATGACAAAGCTGAACATACAATCAAAGTATGTGTTTTAATTTGTAACCTTTTAGAGGATGCTTTGTATCCGCATCACCCATATGGCTCTCCAAGACACCTTGAATGTTTTCTAAACAGCTTTCCAAAGAAACTTGCTGGTTCTTCACAAACAAAGCATCCAGAAAAAACGCATTGTTTAAAATAAAAAAAAGTACCTCAATTTGATCTAATGAAGAGTTTATTTCCCACATTTTTTTTTCTATAGCTAACTGATTCCTTTCTACTGTTTCCAAAGTGGAAACCGAATGACATAAGTCTAAATCAAGCGTCGCAACAACTTTGGCATATTTTTGGAAATCGGCCACCTTTCAGGTCACATGTTATGTCGCTTTTTTAATGCACACTCCGTAACATACTTGTCGTTTGACTCGCTGATCCCATTGACTTAAAAGTTGGTCAATCCTTTCATATTGATACTCATCCAATGTACCATCGGCGAAATTCAAATTGTCCTTGGAAACTTTTTAAAAAAAGCATCAATTTTATGAAAACATCTCCACCATGTTTATACCATTATCGCTCGACGGTTTTATAGAATTTCCTGTTTCTGGGTCATTTAAGCCTATGTTTTTAGTATTGCCTACACAAACAAAACCAATTGAAAGTGTTTTCTTTCTATCTTTTTTTTTTAAACATCAACTTCTTTTCATGCACTCTATACTTGTCGATTCATTTCCTTTAAACAAAGCAGCTTGACCTTTATTGTCTAACAAGCCAGTGACACATTAATAAATGTCGCATATATGATTAAAATACCAAATGAAAAACAGACCTTTGTTTATATCAATACTGCTAGTCAGTACATTTTCTTGTGTCTTTCCAAACAATCCTCCACTTTGACTCACAGAATCTTCTTTTGGTTTATTAATCTTAGTACTATCAAACAAGCTATTCGTCGCTATTCTTATACAAAAAAATGACATTACACTACAGAAGAACGATAAGCGAAATAAAAACTACCTTGCCCGCTTGCAAATGGTTCGTTACGGGTTTTGGAGTCAGCTATGGATGTATTGAAACAAACAAAAAATTAATTGAGTTAATTCAAATCAGTTCAATACGTATTCTACTCTGTGTATGCTTACATAAAGGTTTATGTCCTTGAAATAAAGAAGTATCTAAAAAAATGTATGAATCCTGTAGAAAATAAACTCTTGACAGATTTTCTTACTGGGCACTGCACTTGTTGTCGTTGAATTTTCTCTAGACGTGGTACCTATATATATTCACAAGCATGTTCTATACCGCTTTTCAAATGTTTCTGCTTTAAATGACACTTGACAACACAATACCTTCTAATAGAGGTTTTTCAGATCTGGTCACATCTCCTATAACAGCAATCAAATTATAAAATAAAAAAAAAACGATCATGTTGTGTACCGTTACAAACCATTTTTTTTCACTTATTCAAAAATGTAATTACCTGTCATTGATGATTGCTTTGAATTCGTTGTTAATGAGCTGTCTTTTGTAGGATCGACTGCTGAAGTCGCAAAAGTTGGTGTCGTTTTAGAAAACAAACCTAAAGTTGTCAAACTACTTTTAGTTTCTTGACCTAAAAAGGTGAATAATTTTGTTTTCATTTCGAGATACATCTATACTTTCAAAAATCGCGCTTGAGATTACCTGATGTCGAAGAGAACAAACTGCTTCCCGTCACGTTTGAAGGTGCAGCGTTAGATTGTTGAGCAACGGACGATGAACCAAAAAGACCTGCAGATTTCTCATAGGAATCAGTAAACACAAACAGTGAAATGGTTTAAAATACCTGTCATAGCCCCAGAATTAACTGCAGGCGTTTCTTTTGTGGTATTTTGCACGGACGATACACTAAATAAAGGAGCTGTAAACACGCACATTATTGTTAAAAAAAATTCATTTGTTTTTACGAACAAAATATTTAAAATGGTCACCTGCATCTATAAACACACACACACACAAACAATCAACGACTTTAAGAGTCAAGTAAAATATATTTTTAAAAAAATTACCTTTATTTCCACCGAAATTAAGGGCTGGAGTTGAACCCGACAGGGTAGATGGTTTGGCTGTTTGAGACGCTTCAGTTGTTGTGGTAAGAGATGGTAATGTAGAGGGATTTGTTTGAGTTGTATTGTTTGTTTGGGAGGTACCAAAAATATTTGTTGGAAGTGTAAGTGATGACGTTTGAGTATTACTGTTTGTTCCAAAAATATTTCCTCCCAAAGTCGATCTGTTCCCACTATTATTAGGTAGTGTCCCAAAAAGATTTGTAGATTCACTTAGTTGAAAGGGTTGATTTCCTGTTGTTGTTGTTGTTGTTTTAAATAAGCTGTTACTATCATTTGGCGTATTTGTGGCACTAGTTGCAAAAAAAGCTCCCGTTCCACTAGTTTGAGTTGGCGCGGTAGTGGACGAATTGGATAAAAGGTTTGAAGAAGGATTTCCTTGTGTTAATGTGTTACTTGTGGTTCCAAAAAAACTTTGAGGCAGAGTAGTTTGAGATGTAGCATTGCTTCCCGAATTGTTAAGGAATCCACCAGACGTATTACTTTGAGAAAACTGATTACTTGAATTTAATCCAAGTGTGTTCGTGGGAAGAGAACCAGCATTCATTGAATTCGATCCAAAAAGACTTGTTGTCGTTTTATTTTGCAATCTATCATTCGTCGTTGTGCTACTTAGAAGACCTCCTAAACCATTTGATTGACCTGCTTGATCACTTGAAGTTTTTTCAAAAAGCCCCGTCGAAGACGTTGGTTGCATGGCCGAATTATTGAAAGGCGAAGAGGCGACCTTTTCTGTTGATAGCGATGTTGGCGTTGCGTCAGGCGCTGTATTGAAACTAAATCCTGTTAAACTGCTTTGCTGTGGTTGTGCTGTTACATTGGTTTGAAAAAAACCACTAGCATTTGTTGTTTGTGATTGTTGTGGAGTCAACGAAGAACCAAAAAAACTTCCTGTGTTTTTCATATTAAAACTTGAATCAAATAAAGTGACCAATATACTTTATTGGCTTTGATTGGATTGAAACAAAGTTTCTAAAAGGCTGTTCTTTTTTTTCAGTCGTAAGCAATCCTACTACAGTGGCACACTTTCCTTTTCACATGTCATGCAAAAATGAGAGAGCTTACCAACCCTTAAATATTCGATTATCCGCATTAAAAACGTTTCACTATATTATTGTTAACTAAAAAAATTTAAAAGATAATAATTTTCGTTAAAAAAAAAAAAAAACTTCTTCAAAACTCTGAATATTTCAGATTAAATTTATTAGTAGGATGGTATTATCTGTTAACGCTAACATCAAATAAAAACTTATTTACCGCCTCGTTTCATTTAAATCAAGTTAAAAATATTAAACTCTAGCTTTTTTTTTGTATGATTCGCTTAGTACAAGGGGCGAAAATTTAATCATGAGTACTTTTTATTTTAAATTGTTAACGTTTTAATATAAATTTATTTTTCCTAAACTACAAAATTTCTTTCTTTTTCAAACAGTCTTTTTGTCTATATATTTTATTCGTTACGAAAACTTTGTTTTTATGTAACAAAACATTATACTTTTAATTCACTCATTTAACGAACACACAAAACGTCACTATTTTCTTTATTCTTCTTGCCTAAATAAAAAAACACCTTTTAGTTTACTATCTCTAATTTGTTTCTACATGGTGTAAACGAAAAACTTTAAAAAATATGTTAAACAATTTTATTTAATTATGCTAAACGAAAAAAAAAAATTTGGTTTACGTGAAAAAGCTAGTGGGACAAAAGGGAAATATGATCTAAAACCATTTTCATTCTATTCGGTGTGCCATCTGGTATGACTTAATACAATTTTTTATTTGTTCCACATGATACATTAACAAAAATCGTAAAGTTTTTTCTTCAAATCAATCGCTTTGGTTGGTCTGAGAGGAGGAAGACGAGATGTGACCAGTGGCTATTTGCTGAGACTTGTGAGACATTATGTGGGGGTAAACAACATGGGGTAAACTAGTTGATAGAAAATTGGATGTCAAACCAGCTGTAGTACAGTGAGGTTTTTTAAAACGTGATCGAATTTTTGTTAAAAGTTGTTTTGCTAATTTTTTTCTTTTATTGGTTAGTTTTTTAACACTTTCATCTAATGCTTGATCTGGTTGTTGTTTCTCAGCGTCGCACATGGACCGTCCGTAAGCTTTAAAACACTCGCTGTTTTCAAGCTTGCCAGTCAAGGCTGTTGTATGATATGTATTAGCTTTTGAAGTTACATTAACGAAGTTCCAAAACAATTTATTTAATGATAAATTTGTTTTTTTAAAGGAATGGATTTTTTCAAGTAAAAGTGATTCAGCTGTTGCATTGGCTGAATCAGTAAGTTGAAGACAAACACCTATGCACAAAAGAAACTTCTCATTTCAAAATAAATATTCGAATATTTACCCTTGTCCACTAAAAAGTCGGCAACTTTAAATTGGCAAAAATGAATAGCGTAGAACAATGCCGAACGATTGTTATCATCTAATGTATCTAAAGCCTCAACAGATGCTGTTCCAAACACAATTCTTTAATTAAATATACTGAAATGATTTTAAAACTATAACCAACCATGTTGAATCAAAAGAGGTGCAACTTTATCATGCCTTGCAACTATAGCCACCATCAAAGGTGTCATCTATTATTACAATAAATAGCAAGATGCCATTTTTTTATAAGTTTAAAAAACAGATTATATATTAAATTACCCCAGCAATATTTTTTATAGTAACATTTGCATTTAATTTCAATAACAGTTCAACAGCTTCAATCTGATTAAGTTAACGAATAGATTCTCTAAAAAACATCAAATTTTTTCTATATTCATTTACATGATTCTCTTCGACAGCCATATGTAAAGGCGTATTTAACTGAGGTCCACCTATCCTATCAACGTCAGCTCCGTTCTTAACTAAGAGTTCAATGATGTGTCTGTTTCCTTCACTAGAAGCAAAATGAAGTGGTGTCAAACTTTCATTATTTGTAACATTCGGCTCATTCCCTTCTCATATCATTAAAACGGAAATGCACTTAGAATAAAATGAATAAAAAAAATTACCAAGTTGTAAAAGGCGTTGAACAAGAGCTATTTTATTTAAACGTGAGGCTTGATGAAGGGGTAATGACCACATACCACTGGATTCTCGATACATTAAGTCAGGATATGTACCTATCTTTTTTTTTACAATGTTTTTAAATGCGTCAATGGACAATAACAAGAGAAAAAACGCAACGACAATGTTAAGATGGATAAAGAAAGAACATCGCATACAAGAAAGGAGATTGTTTGAACATCATCTTGTAATATAGCGGCAGCTAAAACTTCAGAAAGAACCCATCTTGTTTCTTCTGTGCTTCCAGCACCTTTGAGCACAAATAAACGTAGCATCGCTAAACAAAATATTGTGAGCAATAAAAGATGAAATGTTGAAATTTGAAGTGTCTTCTTTTTACCTGAATTTTTACGATACGCTAATAATGTAGGAGTAACATTTCGGTAACTGAAAGGATCCCTCCAATGCGGGTCAGCTTTGTGATTTAATAACACGGAAACACAACGCCATGCTTGTAATTCACAAGCAACAAATAAAGGTGACTTATATCCAAGCCGCGCTAAACCTTTCACAGTTCTTTTTTTTTGTTGTTGACGCTTAGATAGTTGAATTAGAGGTGGAATTATATTTTGATTCAACATTCGCACATTTACCGTAGCTCCACAAGCTAAAAACAATTCGAGCAAATCTTGATTATCATTCTATTGTTTTTTCCATTAGGAAAAAAACAAAAAACTTTCAATGAAAGAAGACAAAACATTTTTTTTTAAATCATACTTTAATAGCGGCGTTAATAGGACATTTAACTGAATATAAATCTGGAGCATCGACGGGAGCCCCATTTTTTAAAAGAAGATAAACCATTTTTAATCTTGAATTATTTTCAGAAAGTAAAGAATTTTGTTTTAACGCTTCACTAGTAGAATGGTCTGCTAGACTGTCAATGTGTTTCTTTTTTTCCTGTGATCCTTCAACATCCTGAGATGATGTATTCACTAGAATTTTATCGTTGCCTAGAGAATGAAAAAATCGATCATTTGTTTTTGAGTGCACACAGTGCAGTAAGTTTACATAAAACATGAGATGCCGCAGTATATAAAGGTGTAGCGAAATTGTATCCCCATACATCCACATAAGTTCCTTTTTTAATTAAATAGTGGACTAAAGGTAAATTACCCAACCGAACAGCAATGGGTAAAGGATACGTCCAACGTAAATAATGAACGAAATGTGACATATCCTGTTCTGCGAGACTTTGAAAATCTTTTAACGGACATAAATCCTTCGCACATGACGAGTCCATAGCATATGTTGTGGTTTTATTTGAATGATTCAAAAAATTATCAACTTTGATATTATTTCCATCCTAGAAATAAAAAAGGAAATAAAATTAGCATAGTACTTTTCAAAATGACTAGAGATTCTTCTACCTCATTATTACAAGATTGTTTGACTCCCTTCTGCCGATGTTGTAAAAAACAAAAAACCTTCTCATGACCTTTTCCATCATCAACTACCGCTACAGAACATGGAGCGTTCACCAATATTGTAATAGCCTTCAAAACGTGAGGTTATTGATTTTTTTTTGTTTTAAAAAAAAAAAAACCTACGCGATGAAATACTAAGCGATGTAATACTTTAGATTTATTCTCATCGGTCTCCATTGCTTGATACCACTAGAAATTTAAAAGGTTAAAAAGTGATTAAAATTATCTTGTTGTGTACCAATTTTTGAAATAGTAGACATGCTTCTTCAACATGTTGAAGAGTTCCTTTGACAACAATAGCATCAATAAATTGTTCATGTGCTCTTTCTAGTCCTAAACGACGAATTAAACTATTGCTTGCCAAGCTTCCTGATATACTTAATTTGGGTGTAACTGCTAATTCTGTAGCTCTTTCTGCTAGGAATTCGGCAACCTAATAATATATCATACAAGTAAATTTTTTTTAAAGAGTAAGAACATTACCGAATCAAGATGTGTTAAATTAACTTGAGTGCAACTACAAGAAAGCTGATGAAATCGAGGCCACCGTGAACTGGATAATAATCCTACCTAGAGCGTTTGAAAAAAGAACTCATCATTAACAGAAATCCTTTTTTTTATTAAAGAAATTAGTTGACGTTTATTTAAAAACTTACAATACTAAAAGGTGCTCCTGTAAGATCTCGTGACCGTGCACAACGAAAACTTAGAATTTCAAAGGAAGGTAGTCTGGTTTCTAATAAAACTTTTAATGATTTATCGGTAAGGGTATAACAAAAATCAAAATATAATGCTTTTAACGTTTTAAAAAAACATGTATTAAGAAATGAATGGATGAGGGAAATGGGAAAAGTATCGGTAAGTAAACAACAATGAGAGAAATTTAACTTTTCCATACTTTGAGCTGTTAAAAATTTTCTTAGACAAGGCAAAACATGAAAAAGAAATTCCTGTTCGGTAAGTGTTGAGAAATTATCAAAAATACAGTGAGATAAACTGAATTTCTTCGTATAATACATTTGAGTACATGTTCTTCTTAATGTCATAATAGATTTCAAATCTAAATAATTCGCTGTACAAATAGGGAGTATGTCAATCCATTCACATTGGCTTGTTTTACGACGATGAAAGGATGAAATGCAGGATACAGACGCATCATCTTGATTCTCTATTTCATTCATAGTTTTTGGATACAATGAAACCGAGTAATTCCGTTTAATGAAAGATGTGCTTTAAAGTAATTTAAAAGGATACCGAAACCAGCAATTTTTGTTTGTTTAGGTTGATGTGATATATGATGAATTTAAAGGAAATACAAGAAAAAGTTTAAATCGAGAAACAATTAAACAATTGTAGTTATTTTCCGTTTTCGTAAAAACGTTAGAATGCTAAACAGAGTATTGGTTTAATTCAAAAAGAATGATTTCAAAAAAAAAAAAATGTTCTATACTATTGGATGATAAAGAGCAACAAGAAAAAACGAGTAATCAGGTTTTGTATACAAAATTAATTTACCTTCTAGTTTGTTTGGCATTATGAAAAAAATCGGTTTTTCAGGTCATAAAAAAATTGTATTGTTAATAGAAGAGTACTCAACGCTTATAAACGCTTGTAGTGATATAAAGAAAGAAAATTTGCGTTATGGATTTAACAACACACATTAACGCTAGTTAATCAGACACCCCTACAATAATATGAATTCCTTTCACTTGCATACCATTTCCGTAAACAAACATGTTCCTTCGTGGTATTTGTCAATAATTTACAAAATTAAAATATATTTTCATATGAGTTGAATGTAAGGTGTCACGATAAGAGAAAGGAATCATGAACAAAAAAAACATACGAAAGACCAAAAAACAGGTGAAACGAATTTGAAACACTGGCGTGAATGCAAATGTTTTATACTGATTTCATTAATAAAAAAAAAAACTAACAGAATTTCTTTTAAAACCATTAAATCTAATTTACCCAGTTTAATTGAAACCATAGAAGAACTTTTTCTTAATTCCTTAAAGTTATATGAAACCATTGCCACTGCATTAATATTCTTTTAATAATAATTTGACCAAAAAATATTAAATGATTAGAAATCTTCGAATGATGTGATGTTTATTTTTTTTTTATCCATATCGTTATGTTATAAAAAAAAAAAAAGTCTCATCTGATTGTTTTTTCTTTTTTGTGACTCAGCTCACTTTAGTAGCCATTACGCAATATTTTACCAACACTACGTTCTGTGACCATTTGTTTTTGAAACACCGTTTCTAATCGCATGCGTATTATTAATGAAAAAAAAATTAATCCCTTTCCAACAAGGAGTACAAAAAATTTAAAACTTCAAGCAAAACAAGCATTTTTTTAAGTAATTTAAAAAAAAAAAAATTTCATATGCTTTAATTATCATTTAAATTCTTGCTTTGAGTCAATGTAAAACACACTGCATGTTTTAATTTAGTTTTCCAATGTTTTTTTTTAATCGAAAGGCTGCAATAGTATAATTGATTTTTTTAAAGGAACAAAAAAAAGACTCTTTTTTACATTTTTTAATTAAAAAATATTTTTAACGACTTTTTTATACATTAGCATGTTCTCCAAAACAATTTTTATTAGTATTTTGAATTATTTCTTAAGACACTGATTCTAAACATGTTTATCATTCCTTGAGCCTAAAGAGTCGTTTAAGGCGAGCAACTGCTTGCTTACTTGAGTTTTGATTTGACACAAAGTATTTTTTTGAGTGTACAATGAATCATCCAACAACTCAAGATGATTATGTTGTTGATATTACTAAAATGAAGTATGGGAAAGGTTGTAGTAATTTATCTTATTTTTTGCTTTGGTACAATGATTATTTTTTTCTTTTTTTATTTTTAGAATTAGACGGCTGTCGATGTTTAAATTTATGTGAAGTTCGTTTAGTTTTAACCGACCAACTGCGAGCTAACTATTCACGTAGTCGTCAAGCTCAAAAGTACACAATCTGATGTATTGTTTAAAAATAACATACATTTTTTCTGTTAGTGTTGTGCGTCAAGCGTATGATTATTCAACACATTTCGCAAAGATTAAAGTAAGACAAGCTGTCTTGGATTTAAGATCCGTATTAGATAAACACGGAGACTTGGTGGAGTTTGAGATTTCATGTCTTGTCAATCTTTTCCCGAGATGTGCTGATGAAGCTAAGGTATCAGCACTTTCATCATTTCTTGTATTCATCTAACTTTTCTAGTTTTTAATTCCATCTTTAAGGAGACTCAAAGATTCACGTCTTTCTCAAATACTTCATGAACTCGATAGTTACCGAATTTTCGCAGCTTAAGAAAATATGTTTTTGTGTTAAAAGCAATTAACACGTCCATTTAAATTTTCTGGTCTCAACTTCTTTTTTCATGAAAAAAAGTCTTATGTAATCATTCAAAAACTTTTGATTCATAGATTTCAAAACTACAAGATCCCATTCTTTTTATTTTAATAGCTTTAACAACAAAATTCAGATTGATTTCTAATTGTTATCTTAAAAACATGGGTGAGTGTTTTCTTGTTGATCTAGAAATGAAGTAGTCAAATGGTCTACTTCACGTGGTCACCTTTTTAATTCCCTTTGAGTTTCCGGAATAATAAAAAAAAAAACACTAGTTTAATTAAAAGATTTTTTTTGGAATGATTGAATAGAATTTGAATAATAAATAAAGATTGCATTATAGTTGTTATCCGTTTGTTGTCATAATGAAAAAAGGTTATTGGGGATCAACTGAATTCTTTTCTGCTTATATGGACAACTGAAGTTTTTGAAAGCAAATCGGGGTGCGTGATAAGGCAGAAACTACAACATCAAGCTAACACAGAATAATTGTTAGAAAAGGTGATATGTGTTTGAAAATAAGTACCTCAACACACAGGCGAGTACAAAGATTTTCATTTGGACATTCAGGTACACGATCCGTTTCCTTGGTTACATTTAATTCTAAAAAAAAATGTGAATAGACACACGAAAAATCAAAGAGAAGAGCAACGATTGTTTTCAGCTAGAAATTTATTTAAAACCATACGTTGCTGTTTATTGGAACCTTTTTTTGTATAACCGGAATTTGAAAGTTTAGGTTTCTTCGATTTAGGGTTCTCACTTTGATGAAACAAGACAATGTTTTGCTCCTGTAGTGTTTCAAGAAGCTTCTTCACAAGCGTCAAACTAGCTGATGACGCAGGTCTCAGACAACTAAAAAGATGTCTTTAAGGCAAAACAATGAAACAATCAAAATATACTAGATCTTTTTTTATTACCCTAACGAACAGGAAGTAGCAAGAGTATTGAATCGTGCAGCAAGCTATTGAAAAAAGAGGTTTGTTTAAAGAGTAAATCCAAAAAATTTGTCCATGTCCTACTTTAGTTAGGGTGATGGAACAGAAAGGTTCACCTGATTTTTCTTTTTCTTTTATCATAAGAACAAGTGTTGTTAAAAGCAATTTCGGTAAGAGTGGTAAAGAAAGTAAAAACTCAAATTCTGGCTGTAAAAGGAATACAAAATCGTGATTGCTGCTAATACGAAAAGTTTTACTTGTTGGTACAAATAATCTTCAGCCACTTTAATATGCTTCATCTGTTTTCGACCATACAATTTTCAGTGTTTGCCATACATTTCTACCCTACCGTTACTTCATTACATGCGTCTTGTTCTTCTTGTATTTGTTTCGCTTTTTGACAAATGTAGAAAGCTCGTCTTATATCTCCCGAATATCCTGAAACTTTTTTCGCACAGAACTCCAATGCCACCCTGCCAAAAAGAAAAAATAATATAATTTTCTGACTGTTTTATTAACCTGGAGAATTTCCCGTCAGGATATAAATTACTTAAACGATACTGAAGTATGGTGAATATTTCCTGGGCAGTGTACGCGTTGAAATCAAGTCGGTTAGAACCTTAGAAAAAAAAGTGTGTGCATTTTAATTTTTTTCTATAAAGAGTGTCACCTAAACGCGAAGAACAACGAGTTTGAAATAAATCAGGAAGATTCATTATATTCGAAATGGCTATTAAACATAAGGAAGCAGTTGGAATGTTTGGCCACTCGAGTAACGTATAAATGACTTTCTAATTTTTTGAAACGCATGTTTAACAAAATGTTCAGGTTATTTAATCAGAAAAATAAATTGAACAGTTTCAATTGTTTTGGCAGAAAAAACATATTTTATAATATGTTATACATACTTGGTCACGGGTAAAAAGATGGTCAATTTCATCAATAACTAAGATTCTTATGTAAAAATAACCAAGTTCAGAAAGGCCATGGTCAACGCAATGCATTAAAAGCACCTTACCTGCTGTGTGATTCCTTATTAGGTTCTTCCGTAAAAGTTTTTTCTGATGATGAACGGAAAAACTGATCCAAAAGTGATAAACATTGAGAAGAATTAGGACACCTTTGTTTAGATCTGAATAACTAGACCAAAATATAGTACAAAAAATGATTTTCGAGTGTTCCAATAGAGAAGGAGCATGGTACCTGACGATAAATTTCTTGATAAATGGTAATAGGACGCGTGATTTCCATCCCATTAACAAAAACGAGCTGCATTATATGCATACAAGTCATAAAGTACGTGTATAATTTTACCAAAATATTGGATGGTTACTTGAAATGGTATGTGTTTTAAATCTACAAGAGCACGAGACACGGTTGCCGTTTTACCAGTACCGGGTACGCCACTCACAACTATGACAAAAGTTTGATCTCTTTTTTATTTCAAACAATATCTTTCACTTACATAGTAGCTCACCAGTATTCTTATATTTAAGGAAGTTTTCAAGAAATTTCGTTAAATAATTTAATTGAGTTTCTCTAAAAGTAAAATTTTTTTTTTGTGTTCAGAAGGGTTCAATAAAAGTTACAGCTCCTACCGTCCCGGAAGAAAATTGGTTAAATTAGAATCATCTTCAAACACTAAGGAAGAACTACGGAACTTGCAACTTCTCATCCTGTCTAATTGAGCATTGGTGCAATATTGGTGAGTTAGAATAAGTAGAAAATTAATTGTCTTTCTTTTTTTGCTTTCATTTCATTGAGTGGTATCGCGGGACTACAGTCGACTCCAGGCATTCACAGTGTAATGCACGCATAATTTTGTAATATATAAAAATGAAGTTTCTCGAATTAAAAAATCATACTGCTTTTTAACGGATTAAGAATTCCAAAATAATTTAAATTTGAATGTTTGTATTTTCGGGATTTACCATTTGAATTAAATATTATATAATAAATGATTATTAAAAAAAAAACTGAAGATATTGATTATTTAAAAATACTTTTTTTTTGTAGTATGTTTTTTGTACAAATTTGTTTTAATTTAAATGTCAAGAAACAATTTTTTCTTTATTCTTTAAATACTATTGAATTGACTAAAGAGTGTGGTGAAAGGATACCAATTACTAGATAAAAAATTCAACGCAGCATAGGGATGCAAACCAGGGACTGGATATTTATACCTCGCCATCTAATTTTTTCCTTTAATATAAAAAAAGAAAATAAATTCAATAATTCGAACTTTATTAAAATATTTGTCGCGTCATACGGAAAAAGCGGCATTATTTGAAGAATCTGGATATATATTTGATATAGGTTGTGGAAACCATGTGATTTGTGTTTTATGTTGAGCAATGTACAACCGACATGGAAACATTTTTTTTTACCATATTTTTTTTCCATTGTTTCATGGAAATAATTGAGTGATCCGAGTGGTGACAGAATTTGCAACTGTAGCTATTTCGACAGTTTTTCTTTTTACTATAAAAAAACGCGCATGGTCGACATTGCCTTTGAATGTGTAAAAAATCTAAAAGGACAAATTAAAAATAACGTTACTATTAATGATAGTTTTACTCTGTAAAGCGTGAGAGTCATCGGATTGTGGAACGTCGTTTAGTGGTATTTCAGTTATCGGTTGACTTGGCGAATTGGTGGTGACACTCTTTGTAACACCACTAGTCCATGGCTGTGTTGTTAAAGAGTTTGTTACAAAACCCGAATGTAAAGAGGGAGGGTGTTGCTGTGATTCTACTTTATTGTAAGGGTTATGAATATTCTTTTGAAAACAGAAAGGAAAATACATTAAAGAAGCTTTACAAAGAGTTGGTTTTTTGTGTGAAGCGAGTTTTTTAGTTGGTTGATTGAAACCTGTTATTTTTTGAATAGGATTGGATTTATCATTTAAAGAAGTATTCCAATATTTACCAGTCATAATTTTTGGATTATTCCATGCATAACAATCTTTGGAAGGGTCGAATTCATGTATCATGTCTTCCTGAATCTGTGAGTAAGGCAATGTATTTTTATCAGCATCATGATGCATGACGTCAGATTTATCAAAGGAAACACATGGAGAGGTTTGTAAGTCTGTAGTTCGAGGAATCAATTTTTTACACATTGATAAAGCGATAGAGTTTTTTGTATTGGAATTGAAAAAAGGATAGTTGAATCCATCCGATTTATTATTTAGCATTGAATCATTATATTCACAGATATTGTTATTGTTGTTAGTAGTATTTGTTGCCGTAGCATCTACAGATTTACAAAAAAAATGAAATTTGGGTATCGGGAAAGCATGGGACAAAGGACCCTCTAAATGTAAATTTTCCTTCTCCGTTAAAAATCTTGAGGACATTGTTTCGATGGGTTGAAAAAAGGGTACGTTGAGAGAATGATCATGCGGTTCTGATGTCTGGAAACACTTAAAAGTTTTTTAAATTTTGTTATGAGATTCAAACATACAGTAAATAATTTATCGGTGAATGGATTAGATATGGCTGGAGATGTTTTTGCACGGGATCGCCTAACAAAGGTTGTAGGGATGTGAGGTTCTTGCAATGATTTTGTGTTTGGTTTATCGGACGTATAACAAATATCTAAAGTCTGAGAGGGTAAGGGTGGAGGTAGTCTTGATCCAGACGATAATGGGAAAAAACGATCTAAACACAATAATTTAATTTAGAGACCAAGTCAAAATTGATTTTCTTTTTTTTTTATTGAACAAGTTGATTACATCAGAAAAAAAAATTATTTTACCCAAATTTTCTAATAAGTTCATATATGAATTAGCAGGACGGGATGTTTCCGTACAGGAAGGATTGAGAGTTTTTCGACGAGTGTTCAAATAGGATTTATGAGACTCCATAAACAAATCTTTATTTTTTAGCTGAACATTGTCATAAAATGTGTTAGTTGTGTTTTTGGAAGAGAAAGAACTTATTTCATTGGTGTTATCGTTAAAAAATTTAACATCAGGTTTACCAGCTTTTAAAAAACCGTTTGTAGCAACTTCTTTAGGCTCCGTAACATTTTTAGTCAAGTTTAAATTTGTGTTTTGAATGGATTCGGTTACTTCAGTTTGCAAAGTGTTGGAATAATTGATATTATAAGATATATCACAAGACGACGTTTTCAAAACATTTGATTGATTTTCGACATGAGAGCGATGTATTAAGTGATGTTTCGAAGCATTTTCATCAGCCATTGGAAGGGATACTTTAACATACTTTTTCTTTTGTGCCTCACAATTAAAATGATGAGGTGATGGATATTCCATAATCGATGAAAATAAAGATTCCTGTTGAAATAGATCACATAATTCATTTGAACATGTGGCACTATTTTTTTTATAATTTGCCTCGTTGTTTTCCGAGAAATATTCGATCTGATTTGTGGATTCAACGAAAATGTTTTTATCATTATCAGATGCGTTATATGAAAAACTCTTAGCATAATCATTGTTATTTATTAAAAAATGAGATCCAAGCGATTGAGCGCATTCAGGTTGACATACAGTGTGAAAAGATGGCCTGGGAAGAGTATACGAAGGTGTCGTGGAGGAATTTAAAAAAGAAGTCGTTTGCACTTTTTCGCTATCGCTTAATGTCAATGAACTCAATCCATAGGCGTCATCTAAGTGGCACTTTTTTGTTTCCTTCCATTCCTTACTTTTTGGGAACAATTTAGATACAGTGGACTGCCAATCAGAGGAACCATACGATTTTCTAGGGATCAATTCATTGGACTCGCTGTCATCATGATAAATAAATTGTTTAAAACCGTCTATATCGTTTGTTGAATCTTTCCAAAATTCATAGGTCTTTTCTGAATCATTATAGAAATTGTTTAGAGACTCGGTTGGAGTGGAAAAAAGTAACTCATCTGGTAACGTTGGCGATCTAAAATTGATACTTGATTTCAAATTCGGCTTTTTAGTTTCATAAGAATTTGTATTGTTGTTCATACTATGAGTTTCAAAAAATCTGCAAGTTTGACGCATAATTTTTTTACGAGAGAGAGAAGGAGACAGAGGAAGAACAAAAAATTGAAAGAAAAAATTTGCCGAAATAACAACAAGTGACACAATTTCCTCAGTCGTGTTTTCAAAATTTTGCAGCACCCGTAAAAGTTTCTTACTGATGCTATGACCTTCGGATTATTTGAATTAATTTAAATGTCCGAAACCATATCTTTTGTAGGAAGAAAAATTATAAAAAATAGATTTTTTGAAATTGAAACACAAGTTACGTAAAATGAAAAAAAAATGTACGCCTCTTCCTTATTCAAGACGTACAAGGACTATTATGTATCGGATGTTTGAAATTTTTTCTTACCAGCCATTTTCTATTATGAAACGATTTTTTTTTGTTCTACTGTACATGCACATGGTATACTGGTCATACCTTCGTGTATACCCACATTACCACGCAAGGATATTCAATCATTATCTGCTGCAAAGAACGTTACGTTCTTTAGGAAAAGCTGCAAGAGAAAAGTAGCAGTTTAACAACTTGACTATAGCACCAATTTTTTTTCTTTCGAGTAAACCATTTACACCCCCAAAAAAAAATTAAAGTTATCAAGCCCACATCTTTCCTCATGGGACACTAAAGAGAACTCAACAAGTAATGCATAGAATTCTATAGAAGGTCATACAGCAGTTATGCATGACTCATTTTCGGTTGAAGGTACTAATTTGAAATTCCTTTATCCATATACGTTTTTTTTTTTTTTTTAAAAAATATAAATTTTTTTTTCTTTAGATTTTATTTTTTTTTGAGTCACTTTAAACATAAATGCATGTTTGTTCTTTTTTTTGTACTAGAGTTTCTTTCCTTGTTGTACCTACTTTATTGATTAAATGTTAAAAAAGAAAACCTGCATTTGAAGGAATGAGAACACGTCGACACAAGTATAAAAGAGATCATGGATCCAATAGGCTTATCCTTGAAAAGTGTAAGAGTGTATTTTAACGTGGGACACCGTTCGAGTGAAAACATTTGTCGTGGGAAAAAAATAAATCGCTGTTTACTTTCTATAAGAATTAAATTTTTACTGGGTTCAACTGAATCGATACACACACAGAAAAAGGTTAGAAAAAACAAGGTGAAAATGAAAGATCACATTAGAACATGATCATGTAAACCAAAGTGTGTTTTTTTGTTGGTAAAAGCGAGTACTAGAGTTTTTTAAAAAATGTAGGAAAACGTACGTGAAAAAATTCTCGCAAGGCTGGTGACCCGCATGCTCTTCATGCTCTCACGAATCAGTTACGTTTGAGTTGAAGTTTTTTAAAAATTAGAGCTGCTAATACACGACGAAAAGTGTGTGTGTGTGTGTGTGTGTGTGTGTGTGTGTGATTGAAATTTTTTTTTCATCTGAATTGCTTCAATGACATTAACATTAAAAAAAATTGTGTGTTGTTCTTGAAAAAAAGTGTTGAACAATCTACAAAATATTTTTTCTACCACTCTTTTGAAATAAAGTATAATAGTAGTGGAAAATTAAAATCAAGGTTTACTACTGACCAAGTTGCTTC
The DNA here is from genome assembly GCF_026283585.1 of Hylaeus volcanicus. Classification (NCBI taxonomy): domain Eukaryota; kingdom Metazoa; phylum Arthropoda; class Insecta; order Hymenoptera; family Colletidae; genus Hylaeus; species Hylaeus volcanicus. The sequence goes on along the minus strand of NW_026533172.1, from coordinate 616,852 downwards.
AGATTGATGGAATGTGCTTTAAGTGATCTTCGTGGTTTTGTTTCAATACTCCATGCTCTACAACTGGAAAATCGAAAAGACTACCCTCTTGAGATTTTTATAGATAAGCAAGGAGTGGGTTTCCACTCAATGACGCAAGCGGGTGATGTGATGATTCAATGTGTATTAACACCGGACTGGTTTCACCAGTTTCGTGTTGATGACCAAATATACAATTCCTTATCTCAAAACACGGTGCACGCAGCATGTTATAACTTTTCCCTTGTGTTACCTCACTTTCTTCATTATATTCAAGCTTTCGGATTAGGTGCCTCCATGATATTAAAGTACTTACCTGAAGAAAAAAAACTTCAATTAATTTTGACACATAAAGATGGTCGTTCGGAATGCTTTATTCAAGTGCATCAATCTCAATGCTTCTCGGCTTTATCAGACTGGAACCACACTGATTGTCTTTTTGAAATCCATGTAACACGCATTTCAACAAGGCGTCAACTTTTTTATTTCAATTCAGTCGTTCTTCTTTTCACAGCCTAAACGTTTACGTGATTCTCTTATGGATATTCAAGATAATAGCGAATTGACTAGCAAGGTAAAATAAGTGTACTGATGTGCTACGAGACTTTTTTAGAAAGAAACTTTGCGCCCCCTTTTTTTTCAACTTGATCCAATACTCTTATTTTAGTCACCAAAAGTAACATCTATCCAACCCTTTTTCTGAATGTTTTTTGCATTTCTTTGATAAATGTTGGCGCTTTTTCAAAGATTTCAAAAAGATTACCTATTTCAATCAACACGTTTTGAGTACATGCTTTGCAAATCTCTTCAAGGCGTTACATTTTTAGCCCCAAACTGCAGTGTATTTTTTATTAACCCAAATTTTAGATCATTTTACAAGTTTCTCCTCTTGAGCAAAACAATGGAAGTGAATCGAGAAAAGATACGCTTTCAGAAGAACAGTCTGTACTAACTATGGTAGGATTAGCGCATTCTTTTTTTTGACGAACAAAAAAATTGTGCACAATTTCGTTTTAAAATAAAAATCATGGCACCAATGCATTAGAATGTCACAACACAATGCTCTTCATGTTGTATCGCCTTTCCTTATACTCCACAGCTTTTTCCAGTGTTTCAAGTGAAAACGACGCACAGGTGTGGTGTTTTTTTTTTTTCTTGAAAAAAAAAATTAAAAAAAATAAACACTTCTAGATATACGTATGCTACAAAAGTTTTTTTAATGCTTCAAAAACCATTAGGTAAAAATTGAAAAGAAACACATCTTTGACATTTGTTTTCTTAGCTTTAGCTTCAAGGTGTTCCATGTGGTTATCACCTCATGGATTATTACACGCCTCCCTTACATTAAAGTAAATTTTTTTCTTTCAATCACCACAATCCTAATTTGAAAAAAAATATTCCTTTTATTAGAGGAACACCCAGTCTCCAATTTCGTATGGTTGTGCAGAGTTTACACACTTGATTGGAATTTTTCGCTAGGCAAGCTGAACATCACCACTTTGCTGTCCCAAGTCTTAACAGAATTTCAGTAGTATTAAAAAATTTCCATGCTCAAGAATTTGAAATTCAACAAACTTTTATTTTCTTTATGTACATTGTAAGTTTTTTTTTTTATAAGAAGAAAGTTTTCATCAGTTGCAAAATGTAATATATTTTTTTTGGGGGGGGTTTGTAGTAATTTTTTTTTTTTAAAAACAAACAAACAGAGAAAATGCGCTGTGTAACGAACAATGGTGCTAAAATACGTTATGAATGAGTAAAATTTTCAAAATTAAACTTTTGATTATTGAATTGAAATAAACTTTTTCATTATTTCAATTATGCTTGTGTAAGAAGCCCAAAAGTAGTTTGTCAAGGAATGGGGTGAAGGTTGCGCTACAATATATTGACAACATTTCGCAAATAACAAAAAATACAAAAATTCGATTTGATCCTCGACTAGTAATTTCAATTCCTATTATGCAGATACTTTATTCAAAAAAATATTGGAATGTATTCGATTATCTATCTCTTTTTCTATTCGAAACATCTTCTTATCATTTTTTAAGTGGACTTGAAACTAACCTTAACCCTAGAGACTAAATCTTTCTACACACCTTTTTTCAATCTCTGTGTTTTAGTGCCTTTAAGTGTGTGTGTGTGTGTGTGTGTCTCTCTCTCTTTTTTTCTAGCTGAGTCAAAATTCAGTACAAGTACAAAGTAACCTTAAAAGCTTTTATCGAGAGACATAAAGGAATTTTCTTGAGGGTAAATGTCTTGAACGGTGTTCAAGAAACAGTCCCTTGATATGTCATGTTATATATATGTGTGCTTATCTTAGAAAACTCACCTTGTCGGATATATCACTGGGTGGTTGAATTTTTTCTACCAGACGGGGAAACTAGTAGACAACAGGAACAATGTTACCTTCACAGTCACTTAAGAAGGGTTTAGATTACACTTGTGTAGCTCATAATCCTTGTTATTCCCCTCATCATATAACTCATAATCCTCCTAGTTTCCTTCAACACAATCGTTTAAAATTTCTTATACTAGACGCTCCTAATGATAAAAATCTTGTTTTATATGTGAATGAATTTCAGCGGTATAAAATCACAGATCTTGTACGCACTTGTTCGTTAACATATACGGAATCAATTCTCTTGAAACATGGAATTCAAATTCACGTACGTTATTCGATGAATGCAACACAACAGTTTTTAAATAAAAAGTATGTTCATTTAGGCTTTAATGTTTGACGATGGAGAGCCTCCTTCAAAGATGATTCTCGACAAATGGATGGTATCGAATTTAAAGAAAAAAATTACCACGACTTTAAATGTTTTTAATTTGATTGTTTTTTTCTGCTTAATGTAACGTAGGATATTGTTTATGAGTGTGCAAGAAAGGATGCCGTTGTTGCAGTCCATTGTTTGGCCGGTTTAGGTCGAGCACCTGTTCTCGTTGTTGTTGCTTTAATAGAAGATGGTATGAAAAATCTTGAAGCTGTTGAATTCGTTCGCGCACATCGACGAGGTACATACTTTTGTCTCATCATTTCTTTTTTTTTCAATGGTGACTCTTATTTTAGGTGCCATTAATAAAAAACAGTTGGAATATTTAATGTCGTATAAAAAGCGTAGAAAAAAAACAGGTTGTTGTTTCATCATGTAATGGTATACTTTTCTGTATATCAATCCAGTCACATGACGCTCTTTTGTTAAGTTTTTTCTTAAAAAGACAAACATAATTTCTATTTTTAACCAAACGAATTCGTATTTCTTTTACAATTAAACCGTGTTCACCATTCAATAGATCTCCGTTTGTATATGTATTCGACTTACTCTAATATTTCCCTTATTTCTCGCATTTCGTGTTAAAATTTGTGTAGAGCAAAAACGACTTTTTACCATGTTTTTTATAAAAAGGAGAATAAACAATTTTAATTCAAAACATATTTTGTTATATTAAAATAAATTTTATATAATTTCTTTAAATTTACTTTAAAAAATTTTTTATGCTAAAATAAATGGAATAAATTAAACTGTTTCTAAAAAAACGTATGTTTTTTCTAATGATTCTCTAAAAATTTTTTCTTAACTCGATTAGAAACGATATACATCGTTTGGAATCATTAAGCTAAAAATATTTTAATGTTATAAAGTTCAAAACGACATTTGTATAACAAGATGCTTTTGTTTTTACACTCTTTCTTTTTAGTCAGATAAAAATAAAATAACATTTTTTTAGAAAAACATATCACCAAAGAAAATTATTTTGAATGGCCTAATATAACTTTAAAAAATTCCAAACTTTTTTGTTTTAGATGATGAGTCGCTTAGGCAACGACGAAACTCTCCGTTTCATTCAGTGTCCCCTTTGAGGGATAGGCTGTGAAGCCGAATTATGAGCTTCGAAAGGATGCCTCATACTGTAACTTTTTGTTTTAGAGAATTAGTCAAAATTTCTTTAAGGCTGAAAAGCTATACATTAACAGAGCACAGACAAAAGAAAAAATTGCATAATCTGTTAAATATTGCTTTACGGTAATAATGATTTTTGAAGATTTCTGATAGTTTTGAACAGTTGAAACAAAAAGGTCGTAAAGGAAATTTTCTTGTGAGTTTTTTTGAATTGTGTTGATCCACTGATAACAATTCATGGCTAAATAACATAACCATAAGAAAAGAAATGTAAAAATAATTTTTTTTTTTGATGTGATAACAAAAAAATGAAGTAATGTTAAAAAACACTGAGGATTCAAAAAACACTGAGGATTTAAAGAACAAGAGGAAGTTTGTGTATTTTGCTCGCAACGTTTCTGGGAATCACTCCATTGCAATGCATAAAATGTTAACGAAAAAAAACAAGTGGTCAATTCAGGAAAATATGTTGGAAAGAAAACAGGAAGAGAATCGGGCAAGCCTTTATGGGTTTCTTGAAGGAGACATAAAGTGACAGCAAGAAAAGCTGTAAGGCTAAAATAAAAATATCGTGTGCAATTGGTTTGACAAGTTCTAGTTGAAGATGATGTAAAAGAACTGGAATCATTGTTTTTAGTAGGTTGTGCGCCGTGATCTGAAGATTCCTGGGCTGAAGCAATGGACGCAACGTCCGATTTTTCAAATGGTTTCACTATGTCATTTTCATTAAAAGAAAGCGAAGAAGAACTAAAACAGGAATCAGTAGCGCGAGTTACACGATTTAATCTTTCAGCTCCATATTTAAGCAAAACTAAGCGCCGTTTCTCCGCTTGAATTTTAATCAAACGTTCTTGCTCATCTACGTTTTTTTTTTCATTCAACTCGCTTTTCATGATATTTGAAAGAAAAAAATAAAAAAAGCGAAATTTGAAACGATTTAAAGCTATAGTAAGAAAACAGAAATGTAAGACACCTTAGTTGAATGCCTAAAACCAATAGTAGGCTAACTTTTAACTAAAACATGAAATTTTTACACGATTAAATTTCACTTATTGTCACCTTTTTTTTTCTTCTATAATTTTAGAACATATTATTTTGAAATAAAATGACAATGCCATTAAATACATGTTTAAAACTCTGCTTTCACTCTAGCCGCTTAATTACATTCGTAGAAAAAAAGGAACCGACGACATGGAACAAGTTACAATAGTTTGTATTATCTTTCATTTTCATTGTTTTTGAAGTAATATATTCAATAACGAACCGTGTTACTATTTTTTGACTAGAATTTTTTTTTCCTTTCTTGATCTTTTTAAACCACCACCTTTATTATTGTTTCAATTTTTTTAGCATTTTTTTTTATATAATATATTATTTATTAAGCAGTGCATGTACTATGTTTATCTTCCCCAGTTATAAGCACTGCAATGATAAAGCCTTGAGCCACACAAACGCATTCATATGCAGCTTTCCTAGGAATGCAAAGTGATAGAAGGCTTACCGTATAATCCTAAGGCTTCCGCAAAAATTAACATCAGTAATACACCAACGAATAGACGGGGTTGTTGCGCAATAGCTCGAACTCCAGCATCTCCAACTATACCGATCGCAAGACCCGATGCTAGCGAAGACAGGCCAACGGTAAGTCCAGCTGCCAAATGAGAATACGCTAAGTGAAACGAGTAGGCATCTACATTGGAAACAACTAAAAGAACAAAAAATATTTGAAAGATGTAGGTAGGTTAAAGATGTCAAAACATTTACTTTTAGTTTTTATAAAATTGCCCATAACAAGTCCATAAATTCCTAAAAGCGCTGCCATAATAACAGGTATTGTTGACTTCATCACCAAATCAGGTCTCATAACACCCATCGATGCTATACCAACACCAGCCTTGGCTGTGCCGTATGCAGAGCCTAAATCTGAGGAAAAGTATCATTTTTACATCAAGTGACAATTTATATTTCAGACTGCACTTACTGCAAAAAACAACAGCACAGGTAACTCCCATAAAACCAAAAAAGGCTGCGTTAGGATCACAAATCGGAGCCATATTGTTTTAATACAATTCAACACAAAAACGAAACTAAAAAACAAAAAGAATTTATTTCTTTGATTAAAATGTGAAGCTTTTTTTGTCAGCATTACTTTTTTTATCAGCAACTTTAAAATAAAAAGAAAAAATTTTAATGTATTGTTCAGTCAAATGCAATTTTTTAAGGAACGCTTTTCCGAGAGTCAACATTTTCTGTTACGTCAGTCGAATACATGCATTAGGTGTGAAGTTTAACATAATGTTAACACAGAAAAAATTTTTTTAATTGAAGTACAAAAAGAATGTAATTCTTTATAAATGGTATTTTTCAATACCGTTATTCAAGTTTAAAAATACAGTTTCAAACATCAAAAATGACAATAAAGTGTGCACAATTTCAACGAAAATCAATACTTGCCACTCATATTCAAACGCTAAACAAATGCAAGTCTCACTTTTTAAAAACAATGCACACATTTTTTTACTATAGCGGTTTGTTGAGCCGGACAGAACGCGTTTCATATCTTCTGGTTGATATAAAACGCGATTAATACGACGTAAAGGTACAATTTCAATATCATACATTGATTTTATTAAAACACTCCACATTTTTATATTCAATTGAAGACTACAAGAAATTTTCGTTTCATCCCCTCCTATAAGAGTAATATCTATACTTTTTTGAAGATTTAATAAAAAATTCAAAAATATTTGATCCTCTTCTGAAACTATTTGAACATTTTCTTTTATTCCAAAAAGTTGATTAAAAAGAAGTTCTTTATAATTAGCCCGACAAGTTTCGTTTTTACTTTTAAAAACATTTGACCATTGAGTCCAATGATTTGAAGGTTTAACAACACTGATTTCGGTACAATCCTCTTCTACACGTTTTTTTAATAAACAACACGTGAATTTCATTCGACGATTCCCTCTCGTCAAAAATAATGACAATCAACTTTAAAGGTTACCACAAAATGACACTGTTTATCTCAAGAGACTTTGCCACGCGTAAATTTTTAAAGAATTCGTTACTCGAGTTAGCGGTAGACATTAGGTTTTTCTACCGTTTTCCTCTTTGTTTCACCTGGAAAATCATGTCGACTCTTTCCTGTATTTGCCACAAAATCTTCCATTTTTATAAAGTACTTAAACAAAATCAAAGCTAACAACACCTTTTGTTTTAAGATCTATTGAACGAGTGGTTACAAAAAAGAAGCAATTGTTGGAGATTTTTAACACGTACACACACACACACACACGCTCTGTGTTTGCATTATTTTTATTTGATCGTGAAAATGTAAAATAGAGAAATCTTGTTTTGTTAAAACAAAAGACGTAACTGTTTGAAAGTCACTGTCATTATAAACCCTAACTCCAAAGCGGTCCGTAAACTAATGACGAGTCGCAACTTTTTAAAGTGACAAAAATGAAGTTCATTGTAGGCGTGGACCTTGTTAAAAGCAAAAAATACAGTCGTCTAAAAATGTGTTTTTTAAAAAAATTTAATGTTACAAACAAAAACCGAATGCCAATAGTTTTTTATTGAATGTCAAAGCATTTAAAAGGAAGCATGTTAAAAGTAGGGTTCAACTTTCTTGTTTTTGACAATTATAACTGGCCCAAGGGACATACAGAGACCCAGAGGTAAATTTGTGCCAATTCAATACAAATTATGAACAGTTTATCAAATTTTTTTTATTGTATGCTTTTTCTTTGATACGTCTTTAAAATCGACACAATTGTTTAAAAATGATGACTTTAAGTTCTGCTCTTGCGACGGTCTTCATAAAAGCTTGCAAAAGCTTTGATGACAGCGGAACATACTTTACAAAAGTAGTCTGACTATTAGTTTTTGTATATCACCTCTTTTTTAGTTATGATGAAACATATTACTCAGCTCATTACGAGCAGTGATAAGTTCACTGCGTTGATATGATTTTTCCAAAGCGATTTTTCGCTACTGATATATAAAGCAGTGTATTTTCAATGATTCATTTTTATTCTTGTATGTTACAAACGAAGGGAATCAAAGGCTAGATTATGCTGTTCATATTGCATAATGTTTTTGTATGTTTATTAAAAGAATTGGCTCGGTGTTGGGTTTGACGAGTAACGCAATAAATTAAATCACCTAGAAAAAGTCCAGTACGCTAAGTTATTTTTATTGTATTAGTATTAGCAATTAATAAAGTTAACCACGAAAGGGTCAATAGGATTTTATAAGACCAAATGCATGATACTATTATGTTGATAACGACATTGGTCTATATTTTAAAAGAAATTTTGATTAAACAAGATATTTTTCTAGAGTGCGAAAGTTTGGTCAATCTTAAGAGAATATGTTACTAAACGTTGTGATAAGAGCAGTTAAGTTAGGTAATAAAAACATTTACTTTACGGTACTACACAAATTACTTTTAAAATTACTAACGCGCAATGATATGATAACTGAAACTTTAAATCTTTTTTTTTGGAGACTGTGAAGGTAACTTGATTCATTATGGATACTTTATTGGATGATTTTTTTTTAAACCTCCCACCATTCTTTCACCTACACATTTTCAATTTGATTGTTTGTGAGGTAATATACGTGTCAATATTTACCTTGACGTTTGTGGTCGTTAAATGTGGTCGGAGTGCGTTTCTTTGAATCTTATGAGATGTATTACTTTATTAGAACGCAACAGACTACGTGAAATGTGTTCATCATTTCATAAAGACGTACATGAAATTCGTTTCACAAATATTTTTTTGTTTTCTCCCGAAGGCCGTAGAATTATGATAATACTTCATACAAGGCACCTATCAAATCAACACTACAGTTAACATTGGTCATACGGAACATTTTAACAATGTGTAGAAGGTCAAAAGCAACATTTTTCTGCATTGACCTGCATAGCTGTTGTTGAGTTGAAGCACGCGGATGCTGGCAGTCTGCACTGGTCAATGTCGAAGGGATTTTTTTTGCAACCAAAATAGACTTGTTCATTGTGATCTGAAGGAGAATCTGGTGCCGATATTTGTGAGTGTTCAAATTTTTGGGAAAACGGATTGTTTTCTATTGTTTTTTTTTCCGTCCATTCCATACTTTTGTTGTTTGATTTAAAACAAGAACTCTTGTTCATCGTTGCTGGTATTTTTTTTTGACAAAGGGAAACATCATTTGAAATACTTAAATTCATATCACAACCTAAAAAATTATTGAAAACACAGCAAATAGTAACAGTGCAACTTTTTTAACCCAACTCGTTATTTAAATAAAAAAAACAGTGCATTTTTGTCTACAGTAGAAGAAATCCATTTAATTAAATGTTTTTACATGATAAAGTTGAAGAATCAATACACTTTGAGCAAGGAAGGTGTGAACAGAATGTTGACGGGTGGTTATGTCTTGATATATTTCTTGGTAATGAACCAGATGGTAATAAAGCAGAATGTGTTGAGATTTCTCTATCATCAAAATTGTCTACAGAAGAAAAATGATACCGAACGTTGAAGTAAAACTTTATCTTAATGAAAAAGTGTAGAACTAATTGAGAGAGTTCTGTAAAAGGATGGAGAAAACCTACTTGAATTTTTCCCAAAACCTTTATTTTCATTAAAACAAATATTTGAGGCTTGATTAATAGTTTTGTGATAAATGCGTCTAATAAATGCGTGAAGTTTCAAATCGAAGATTTCACTTGTACATGTACGTACCTCTTGTTAAATGAATAAGCGGAATCATCACTAGAACACGCACCACTCTCACTTGAACAATGTTGCTTTCTGTCTTTGACGTGATAACTCTCCGATACAGACTTATCATTCGTTAAAGCATGGATACATTCTTTACAAGATTTTCGTTTTGTAACTGGCCATAAATCCTTTGAAGTAAATTGGAACTTTTCAATGCTGCACTTTTCACTACATGAACAGAATTACCTTATGAAACAAATAGAATTTTGAAAAAAAACTCAAAAATATCTCTACCTTTTTTTTTCTCCATTATAACGTTTAAGAATTTTATCCACTTCCGTCGATGAGAAACGTTCTTCATTAATTTTTTTGGTGTGTTTTGCTTCACTTGCATGGAATGCACATAAAAAATCAAATGTCTTCATATGAATGTAAGCTGGCGTCTGACAAGAAATTTCGCATTTGAAAAATTGAAAAGTAGCATTGATGATTATTAAGAAAACATTTTCTAGAAAGCCATTCATTTACCATTAGAGCTACAAAAGGTTTTATTATAAATTATTGTTACCCCTACATTTTTACCTGATGGCAATAAAAACATCTCAAACGATTTTTCTTTATAAGACTGTAAATTTTTTCTAAATTAATAGAATCAATGTATTCTTGATCGGATAAACCAAAATTTTGAATTTCTAAACATTTATGTCTCATTTTAAGCGGAAACAATAATAAGATGGAATAACTTTTTAAAAAAAATAATGTTTAGATACTGTTTTTGAAAACCTTTTACAAATTTGCACAAATCAAATTAAAAAGTTTTTTTTTACTCTTTTTAGAGCTTTAAAAAGACTGTCAAATTCTGTCTCGTGTCAACCTTAGATTTATACCCTTTCTTCACGAAAAAAAAAAGGTTCTTACCGGGTGTACATTTTGAATAAAAAATATCTAAAAGCATTCTTACACATTTTTTTTTTTTGACTGGGGCTGTAAATGTCCTATGTGTGATATCTGGGACGAATACAAAAGCGACATGGATATACATTGTTTCAATATTGAAACAATGTATATTACCTTATTGCAACCACAACCATCGAATATTTTATTGCATTGGATGACTATAATGGCAAATTTTATTTGCTAATAAAAACATTAAAGGAAGTTTTTTTTAAACTGTAAAAATTACAGTTGCTAAGCTATGTTCCTTAAAATTGTCTCTTGTTCCTTATTTTTTAAATCTTTTTTCTTTAAGGAAGAAAATGCAAGGTACACAAGAGTTGGTGTCACGTTTTGTTTTTGAAAAAAATATAATAGTGAATAAAAAATATTTCCAAGGATTTAAAAAAAAAGAGGTCCAATATTTTTATTTCACTCTAAATAAAGAAAAAGTTGTGTTACTTGTAGTAATCACGCATACAGTGTTGTTTCTAGCAACTATCACAGTATATATTTTAATATGAAAGTATCCGAATAAAATAGTTGGCAGTGTGTGTAAAGTAATAATACAGATGATTTTTTTGACAGAAAAAAAAAAATGAATTATTACAATACCTGTCAATGTAAGACAAACAAAGATGAGTCAATGGTATGAACATAGTTGTCATGTAAGAGTGAGGAGAAAACCGAATTTTAGTATTTTTTTTTTCATGCAACATAAAAAAAAGGGTGTATTTATTTTATTACTCTACGCCTGACGTTTAACGAGAAAGCTCTATGTGTTCTAGGAATTGGGTTTCCAGCAGATAAAACAGATTCATTTTTGTAGAAAAAAAGATTGGTTTTTTTTTTTTTAAGCAATGTAAAAAAAATTCTTGTACAGCAATTCGATTCTAATTGAAATGGAGTGCGACGTTGATGAAGAACTGAAATGGAACTTTTCGTGTCGTTTTACCCAGCATGTAAGTTGTTTGTTTAATTTCAATTTGTTGTAAGAAAACCTTTGTGATATCCATCAAATGTGTTTTACGTCAACTAATTTGTTTTTTGTATTTATAGCCTAAACTCCTATACAATTTAACTATTACAATAAACTCAAGCAATCCTGTAATACAATCTAACAAAAAAACATTTTATGATCAGATCAATCGTCAATTATGCGTGACTGTGCGACACTTACGTGACAACACACAAAAGTAAGTGCGTTTCAATAATTTTTGTTTTATTCAAAAAGCAAGTAGATGGTCGGGTACTTGGAACGAGAAATTCATTGAGCAAATGACAAATCGAGGTGGTTGCAGGTTATCATTAAAAGGATTTGCTTACTTGTTATGTCTTGGTTGTCAACACTTGAATATGAAATCGGATAAAACATTGAACTTTGTAAACTTTAACAGTCTTTCCTTAAGTCTCTTCTTGTAATACTTGATTCAATAAAAAAAAAATTGAAATTTTTTTCAAAGTCCTGCGGAATTAGGTTTGGAAACAGTTGCGATAAAATCAGCTCGTCAAACGACTCAGGTGAAGGATAAACTATATTTAATTTTATCGTGGAAAAAAAATGAAAAGGTGTTTTTTTAGTCATGTTTAATAAAAATGACGTTGCTTCACTTAGAGCTCTGCGTGGCATTTTCCGTTGCCCTTACTATTGAATTCAGGTGATTCTTTAAGGAAGGGATAAGAAAAAAATGTTTTGTGCATCGTTTAAAACCAAAAAAACAATCGTCATTTGTTTAACAGATGATTTCACACCCTCTTTTAATTTGCAAACAACACGACACGACGACGAAATAGCATTACAGGAAGGAGCCTTGCAAAAATTAAAGACCAAAATTTCAAACTTGAAGGTGCCATACATAAAAAAAGCAGTTTTCTCACTTGTTACTGAAATAATTAGAAACACCTTCAACAAAAGAAAAAAAAACCGAGATCATCCCATTACAAACAATCCTTACCTTTAAAAGAAAGTAAAAAGTTTATGAACCCTAGAATAGATCACGACACTTCAACTTTATGTAATTTCTTGTAACGGTGTTTTAAAAAAAAATGCATGTGATTCGTAGTATCGTCATCCTTAAGTGACAGCTCAGTGTCGTCCATCTCCTCAAAAGACGTTCCTAATGTAAGTTTTTTTTCTTCTTCAGTCGATCCAATTTTACGCTTATGAAACCACGACACTGTATTGCTCAAGTGACAGTTTTTTTTTTTTTTAGACAAGTAACGTTTCTTTTCACCATTATGCACCAATTACCAATGGGATCGAGTTTAAACCCTTGCAACGTGTTAAATCACCTGAACTTGCTTCTATGCGCGACGTTCTTCGCCGTTCTCGCTCTTTAAGTCGTACACTTACATCATTAAATTCACGGTCACCTTATATAAAGGAAAGAGCTATGCGTCTAAATTCGACACGAACGACGGGTGGTACGTTACAAGGTAAGAATTACTCACGCTACATAAGGGACTTTATTTGAAAAAGTTTAAATTACGCTTTTCAACATATTTGCTGATAGACTCTTATTCAAATGCTTTGGCAAAGCCAAACAGCGTCGAAAAAAAATGTCTACGAAATGCATTGAATAAGCCGTATTTCTTTTCTTCATTAAACAGTCCACAAAAACCCTTTTCAGAAAGGTAAAAAAAAGTTTTTCAAAAAATATTATGATTTGTATGATTCATTAGAATATTGATACCTTCATCGACAACAAATAATGCAGGTTTCTTTTTTAATTTGAAAGCGTACCGTTTCATGCTAAAGTTTTAGACAAAAAGTATTCTTGTCATTCCTCGACTAACAAAAATATGAAAACGTCGCAAAGTGATGTTTTTACAATTTCTTTTAATAACGTGAAAAAAGCATCTTTCTATAGAACACCCTCTGTTTTAGTAAAGAAACCGTTTTCGTCATTTCCAGTTTCGAAAGTAAGGAAAAATCAAAGATTCTTCAAATAATTCGTATCTTTAGAAAAAGCAAGACACGTTAAGACAAAGGGATAAAAAAAACTCTTTAACCCAATGTCTTACAAGAGAAAATCTAGGTCATACCTATTTTGATCATCAATAAGAGTGTAAATGTTTGTGTGGTGTTGTTAATATATGTGTGTGATCACAGCTAACGCGCGTCGCTTTCCTGAAAAAAGTTTTCTTACCACTTCAAACGATGTGATGTTTCCAGAAAAGCAGACAAAAAGTTGGTTATCTCGTGATACATTTCCAACAAAAAGTCAATCTGTTTTAACAACAACAGTATCAAAAAAAAAGAAAAGTTCTTCATCGTCATTTTTGAATAAAAAAGCGACAACAGTTTTGGAAAAGCAGCGCTTGTTTAGTGAAAGCATGAGGCAGGAACCGTGTACACTGCATTTTAAAGGCGAAAGGTCACACGCAGGTAGAACTGCAACATTCAAGAAATACAAAAATATACCACTTGGACAGTCTGCCATGAATCCCAGACACACCGAGTCTTTATCGAAAAGAAACGTTTCTTGTCAAAAAATGTCACAATTTCTTTCAAGTTGGAATACATCTTCACATGCATTGCAAAAACAACAAAAAGTGTACTGTGAGAGTACTGATACATCTGAAGATTCGTATGGAAAAATTTCTCAAAGAATTTTCGCGTTACAAAAGAAGCTAGAAAATGTAAAACATTATTAAATTAAGTTCTTTCTGTTCTCTATTCGACGTATTGCCATTAAAAAAGTTCTTTTAACAAAATGTGTTAAAATAATACTGTATGATTTTCTAAGAAAAAATGTCACGAGAACAATGAAAGTTTATCATGTCGCCTTCTAATCATAAGCAATAATTAGAGAGTCTTTTTTATTTCACATAAGGTGACGGAACTTTTTCATGGATATCTTTTTTATTTTTTTTACAAACAAAATAAAATAAAACCATTTTGTTATTTCAATACAAGAATCGTTTGGTTATCGTTTTGGTCTTTTTAATTTGATCTTGGTCCTTTGTTTTTATTCAATGCAGTACGGATACTATTTTGAACAGGTAATGTATGGACATTGTACATGCAAATACGCAACAAAGTGTCGAATCGAGTCTACTCTTTGTGGACAAAATCCCTACAAATTTCTACTGCGACAACATGTTTTGATTTATCAAACCAAAAATTTATAAAATCCCAAAATTGTTAACAAGTGTTATCCTCTTAATGGCAATGCAAGACAGTGATTTCACGGACACGGATGTTTCGAGTTAGTTTGCTTAAACGCAAAATCATAATACATGTCAATGTTTTTAGATATGGGAAGTGATGAAGAACCGCCTAGTGATTCGGTTTTAGATAAAGTGGTCATATCATATGAAGTCAATGCAATTAAATATCTTATAAAGACTGGAAAGGTAGAAGTCTTGCAAATTCTTAAGTCTGTTTTGTTCACATGTTTAGTTGATTTTACAAATTTGTTAAAATGTTTTTCATTTTCCACCTTAATCGCTGCTATTACTCCTACTAGTACTACCACCACTACCACTTCAGCTAGTGAAGGTAACTCGGGGGAAATTAGTTTCTTATAGATCTAAGCATCTCAAAATCTTCTTCTATTTCATAGTACTTCATGTTGCTTTGTTTTCTGGTTTACGTACTTTGCGTTTTAAGAGATGGTGCTACACTTTTTTTGAAAAAGTATTTAAATTGGTACTATGCATGATTTAGGGATACGACAAACCGGGCAGTGGCGATGTTATTTCGAGTAACTAGAGTTTTTTAAATTGATCCTTACTTTTGTCTTTCTCTAGTACAGTGGACCCCTTTCACAAAAAAAACTTTGATGTGGTATATTTTCTCGAAAGAAAACCCTTCATTCAATCAGTTGACAATTTTACAAAATGAGATACAAGCAAGTTTAAGCAAGACAGGAATCACATCGGGTGGTGAATTAGGATATAATGGTCAGCATGACTATTCGTAAGACACCTTGTTTCTTTCAGCTGTGTGTGTGTGTGTGTGTGTGTGTGTTTTAGTGGGAATACCTCTAATAATAGAAGAGACCGTTAGGACAATGAAAATTGACGAAGTTTGTCTAGTCTTATGTGATAATGAAAGAAACTGGATAGGTTATATTTAAAAGAGATGTTTTTATAGTAGAGTATTTTTTTTTTTTGTTGGTAGATGGTTGCGAAGATACCCGTAGTACTGGTGAATCACAAAAGCGTTACGAATTTTTTCGTCAGGAGAACAGAAAAAAAAAACATTTATTAAAAAAATTACATAACAATGATGTAATCCAACTCGTGTCATGTTTGAGTGTTTCGGTTACTGTATTTTCTTTAGGAAGAAAGGCTTGGACACTGTGTCGCTTTCGCTCTTCATTTACAAAAATTTTCAAAGCGTTTTGGTAAATGGGTGGTTGAATCCGTTGACTCGATTGTTGTTTTTATTGTGTTAGCGCTAAACGAGAAAAGAACCATTCTTATGGAAACTGTAGTAGATGCGTTTCCTGGAGCCGTGGCACCGAAAATATATGATACAATTCATTGTAAACCCTCCTCTTGTTCAAAATTAATTTTTTTACTGTTGGAGTTTAGATTCCTGGCACACACTGGATCAAAAAGCTTTTGTTGAGCCTTCATGGCATCATTCTTTAACAAAATTATGTGAAGGTTCAAAAGGAATCATTGTTTTCCAATAATTGCAAATTTAACGTCTCGTTTGTATTTCTGTGTAGACCCTGTCTTACCTAATGAAAAAATTCGACAGGCTCTTTTATGTATGAAAGTTGGTCAAACATGCAACATTCTCTTAAGGTACAATTTTTATTTTTAATATTTTGTGGCTTCGCTTTAACTTTTTTACATGGAACGTTTTAAGGGACGTGAATGCTCAAGAAACGTGTACCATTCGTGTTCGACTCGATCACGTTTTTTCTTATGATCTTCTTTTCTGTGAAGGTAAACGAGAACAAACAAAATGCAAGGAAATAAACAAAAAAAAAAAACATCAAATAGATCCTTGGAATCTTTCATCGTATGGTACGCATCAGTTAAGATGTCAGGAATTTGTTCCATGTCAAAAAGGGCTAAAAAAACAACTTCTTGTTGAGGAGGGGTGCAGGGTTGTAGGTAAAGTGATGCATTAAGGGTACTGTGAAAAACGTCATTTTTGAAAAAATTCTTGTCGTTAGCGTTATTGTCGCTTAGATCAGCGCACGAAGAATGTTTTGGTCCTTTTCATTTTCTAGATGATGTCACTGGAAAATGTTTAAAAGCCTCCTTAGTGTCGTGGACGCTTGGCTCCAACTCTGTACCATACTGGATGGATACCATTGTTTTAACTATGAAACCACGTTGTCGCGTACGTGTCATGTTAGAAGACCAATCGTTAATGTTATCAGAGGCTGCCGTTATACCATCTCTATGGAATACATTTTCGGAAACCACTCTATTCAAAAATTATGCCTGGACGCAATTCAATCAAAAAGATGTACAAGAAATTTTACAATGGGTTAGATACAACACTATGATTGTCTTATAAATTTAAACATATATTTTAGCTACAATAAAAACTTGTGTTTTGTTAGAATGAGATATATGTTTCGCGTGAAAACTGTTTAGAAGACTCCATTGAAACGTGGTTGAATGTTGCATTAGCCAAGGAAAACCTTAATGTGACTCATCTTTTTCAATCAAAACAGAAAACGTTGTCGCAAATTCTGCATCAGTTAGATATAACAGAAAACATTGAAAAATTTCATAACAATCAATGGATTCTGAAAAATGGTGGCTCTAAACAAATTCAATATTTATCCGCATGGTTATGTCAAACTAAAAATCTCGCCAAATGGACAACTTGCGACTCTTTCTTAAAAAAAAATTCTAATGTTGATTGTTTTTTAGATATACAACTAATAGAAATTCTTGACAGAGTAAATTATGAATTAAAGAGAAAAATCCATTATTTCTCTATGTCTTCTATTAGCAACCTAAACAATGGACATTAAATGAAAGCCACCGTTTAATTTGGGGAACGGTCTATAAGCTTTTTGCAAATTATTTACTTCAGGCAAGTAAATTATATTTATGGGCAAAACAAAAAAACAGCTTCAGTAATCAAATGCAATGTTTTGTTTTTTTCTAGAACCAATACTTTAACCTTGCTTTGAAATACTATAAAAAAGGCCTTCAGAGTATTCGCTTTTCCCCTCTTCTTGACAGCCTTGAATATTGTGATACGGCTCAACAAGAAATTTTTCCAAAGCCTAACATAACAAGGCAAGATGTCTACACTGTTTCCTTAGAACCTATCGAAGAGCTCTACCAGTGTATTATGTGCAACATCATTCAACTTTATTTATCTTCAAAGCGTTGGATAGATGTCATTCAAGCATCGAAAAAAGTAACACAAGTTTCTATTATGATTTTTTAAGAAATAAAAAAATTTAAAGTTTTTTCAGATTAAAAAAATATCCAAGCCAATGTATATCAAAGCACTTCATCGTCTTAGTTTAGCGTATTTTCATGTAAACTAAAGACTTGTTGATTGTTTTTTATAAAAACAGTGTCTCTTTTAGTTACAGAACTATACTGAAAGTCGTAGTATATTACAGCAATGTTGTTCATTAGACCCAAAAAACGAGAAACTCAAAGTAAACTGATCTGTTGTTTGCTGTGCACTATGAGCTACTAAGCGCTTTTCTTTTCTTGTGGTACAGAAACTCCTTAACAAAATCAATGTAGCGATACGCGATTCAATGCAACGGGAAAAACATCTTTTCAAAAATATTTTTATGAAGGAAAATCAGAGAAATTCATTGATTTCAATAAAGAACGACACGTTGTTTTGAGATAAAGAGAAAAAAATATTCTCTCACTAGAGCTTTTTGTGTCATACAAGAAACTTGTTGGATTTATAATGGATGTGAGATGACTTTATAAAAGCTTACTAGTAAATCGCCGGGTACAAATGTTTGCAGTGCTATGGTCAAATGAGAAGGGCATTCTAGCAAAAAGAGAAAGCTTCCTATGATTTCATTAACAAATTTATTTTTTTTAAATGAGTGCGAAAAAAAATGATTTTTTAAAATTGTTTTTCTATGACACTTTAGGAAATAAAAATTTTCATATTGTTATAATTTTCATAAAATTGGTGAAATGAGCTAGAAAAGTATCTGTTGAACAGAACAATTTATTTAAAGTACTCCTTTACTAAAAATAAAGAATTGAATTTTACAAAATTTTTTATATACTTGTTGAAAAAAATCGTATTATGAGTGGTGTAGGTAAATATTTAGCTGCGTCGAAGGGGAAAGGAAATGTGAAAGCATCGGTGAATACAGCGTTGAAAACAATGTTCGCTTTGGAAGAACCGTTAGAATCCGATGTTATAGAGTTAGTAGGTTGTAACAAGACTGAAATCGTTGAAGATTGGGGTGTCGATGATGGAGAACATCGGGAAGTTGAAACAGGATCCAATCTTGTGATTGGAAGTCATTTAAATTTAATTTCAGAGGAGGATGTCTCTCAAAAAAAAAATCGAAAAGGTCCGAAAAAATGGGGAGATTTCACAGAATCTGATCAACAAACGTCAGCGGGTGATACGTCACAGGCACCGAATCAAGGAGCATCAAAAAAAAAAGACGGTGAAGTTCACGAAATTTATCGTCCTCCACAAAGGATGCGAGAAAACAAAATTGATGTGGGATCCCATCAGGTTTTTCCTGAACTTGATTTTGTTCAAAATACGTTAACGTCCTCCGCTCCTGTAACACAAGTGCTAGCAAAAAATAAAAAGACAGGAAAAGAAGAACGTTCAAATCAGAACGCGACACAGCCCAAGGATGTGAGTCTTTCGAATGACACGGAATTAAAATCCTATATGGTTATTGAAGAATTTCTTAAAGATATTAAAATCCCTTCCATTTCAGTAACGTATGATGATGAAGCATCAAAAAGCAAGTTTTTAGGTAGAAAAAAACGTCCAGTTGTCACGAAAGCTTCATGTGGTAACTCAATTACCGCTCAGTAAACAATTCTATCCAATTTTTTTACCGAAACTTTTTTGCATAAAGAAACCATACCTTCTCCGTGTATTGCAGAATCAACCAACCATATTATCATTCTTACGAAATTCACTGAGTAAACTCTTTACATTGATGCGTGTTAAATATTGTTTCAGTACAAATGGCTGATTTTTTTTTCTTACCTTTTCATGTGAACATTATGTAAATATGACGTTCAACATTAAATGACAAATTATTTTACAAACACACGCATACCAAGTGCTGGATTTATAAATAGTTATTAAAAAAAAAAAATAAAGCGCTATTGTGTGGTAAACCAAACTTATTGGACATTCAAAACATGGCAAGGAAGAATAAGATATTACTTAAATAATATTTCATTAACGTTTTTTGAATGTATAAAATTTGGTATCATTTTTTTTTTAAATGCGCTTTTTTGTACTATGAACTAAAGGTTGACAATATATTTTTTACGTTGAACAGCAAATGACAACATACAAAAAGGATTTTTAAAAACATTCGAATGTCGAGTAGAAAAACATCATTTTAACAAATTGCTCGTTAATTTTTCTTTAATACAATTGCTATGCATCTCAAATATTTAACAGATTGTTTGTGCTCAACAAAAAATATATTTACCGAACAAGGAAGATTCTGTAGAAAAAAAAATTTTGAGGGATTCGTATTTCGTAAATACAATCTTGTTATTCTTTTTTAGCTGTAGCTTTTTAAAAATTTTAGTTAACATGAGAACATGGTAAACAACACTATATATGTGAGTAAAAAAATATTCTTTCTAGTAAAGCCGTAACGCTGTCATTTTATCTGGGAAGGGAGCTATGCAGACTACTAATAAAGAGAAGTGTCTTGATAACAAAATGTTTAAAAACGTATGTGTTATTGTTAACACATACACTACAGAGTTCAAGAAAGGGTCTACCTGTGACAAAAATATTACCAGCTTTAATGACTTAGTTTAACGTATGTTCCTCTGTTTGTCCTAATAATTTTTTTTTGTAAAGATGCAGTGGGGAAAAATGTTTTATTAATTTTTTAATAGTTTTTTTTTATAGGTAAGGATGTGTTGACACATACATTGTTGAGACGATTCAAAAATGAAATTTTTTTTTAGATTACTAGGTTTCGAGAAAAAATATGCTTTCATTAATTTTTTAAAATTGAATAAGAATATTTAAAAATTTTTAAAAAAATATATTCACTTTATAAATTAATGAAATACTAACGGTCTTTTGTTGTTTTACTATAATTCAAAATTTATAAAATTTCATTAGAATCACGCTCTCTTACGGATCACGAAACGTCCTCCTCAAAATGATTCTGATGTATTCATAAATGAGAGTGTAATTTGAAATTTTTTACTTTATTAAATCAGCTTCTACGTTTTATTAGAGAAATCTCCTTTTTTTAAACTTTAGAGATCATTCTTTTCAGTGAATGGGTTGCCAAAAATCAAAATTTAAAAGTAAAATCTATACCAAGAGAATGAATTTGTGCTTGATGATTATGTTTATGCTATTTCAGATGAAGATCCGACTTCGCATGACTTACTCGTAAGTAGCCTTACTTTTCTCTTCAATAAAAACTAGCAATCATTACCTTTCTTCCACTAATTTCTGTTGAATAAAGAAAAATTTAATTTTTGTGTTATTGATGGATTATTTGACATCTGTGTAGAAGGGAAGCCAATGTTCTAACAGAAAAATAACGTCGGATGATCATTCCAATGGTTTACACTCCCTTGACTTAAATTCCAAAATTAATGGTACCAACTTTTGGTTTATTAAACGAACATTTCGTTATGAGTTTTTTTAAACTACTATTTTATTGCGTTACATGGGTAGGTAATGCTTTATCAATTCCTTTTAATGAACGGCATGAAGAACAAGATAATGTTTTTTACAAAGAAGCTTTGTCTTTTTCTGAAATGAGCAATCTCTCACATCCAAATGGATGTTATCGGTAAGAAATAAATGACTCAATTTTCAAATAAAAAAAAATTTCAATTTTTAAAACTGTGATGTATGTGAATTGATTTACCTTTTTTTCTTATTCATTTTCTCTTGACTACCAGAAATCACCGTATGTCGTCTAAAATAGTTCGATCCCAAAAGGTAGAAAGTTATAAAAGTTGTAAAGACAAATAAAAATTAAATACGTTGAATTTTTGTTTACCGAATACATTTGACGTTAATATATTTTTTTTGGTTTGTTTAGGTGAAAGAATCTCAAATTCGGTAGGTTTTAATTTGACTCTTTCACGCCGTTCACTACGTGTAATTAAAGGGAAGAAACCAAAAGTAATCATCCATTTTTTCAATCACATCCTGTTTCACGTAAGATATAAGTTAAACAAAAAAAAACTCTGTTGCGAAATTAAAAGCGTTTTATAAATCAAAATTCTTATCGTTTTCTGTACATGTTTGAAATATCAATTTTTTTGTTGAGTTATGTTAGAAGAATTACATAAAGATCTTTATAGTCATGAGACAACTGAAAATGTCTACTATCAAGAGAAAACCAATAGGGTCTCGTGCGACTTATTACATGAACGGAATAAGGAAGAAGTGAGTGGTATGAAATCACGTGAAACGAAAGCGCAGTATTCAGCGTATCGTGAAACAAATGAAGTGCATAATGATCACAACGTATCTTTACAACAATGTCAAAAATCTTGTGATTTATTTAAGGAATTATCAAAAAAAGATCAAATTCTTTTAGAAGGATCGATTGTTATCGGTTGTTTAGGACCTATTGTTTTACTACCGTGGGATGCAAATGATTTGGATATACAAAATAATTTCTGGATTGATTCGTGGCCTCCACATATCGATTTTATATTTAAAAAATATTTTCAAAACGATTACGCCACACTAGCCTCAAATCTTGAAAAGAAACCTAATAAAAAAAAATTTCAAAAAGACGTCCTGGTGTCAAGTCTTTTACCAGATTCCATAGGCGAAGAAACTCTATTTTTAAGAAAATATAATATTGGTGTAAATCATTCTACTTCAAATTATCTAGGGTTTAGGAATGATTCAAAACAAATTTGGATTGAAAAAGAACCACTCAGTATTAGTAGTAGTAGTAGTAGTTTTACCAATGGTCCTATCAATTATACTACAATAGATCTTTTGCATAACTCTGTGGTGTCTAGAATTAACAGAAAGATTCCAAATCAACAGAAAAAGTTAAAATGTTGTTCAAAATGGGATTGTCATAGTAAGAAAATCATACGGACGTTATTGTCTCGTTCCTTGGTTTTTAGAAACATTGAAAATAAAACCTTACCTTCATTAGCTAAATATTTTGACAGTCAAAAAGAATACAATTCGCAAGCAAACAATAGAACGTTATCAGCAGAACCATTATTGTTTTCCCAGGATACATCAGAAGCATTTATGCTTCCTGCACAGCAAACGTTTTTGGATGAAGAAACATATCAACTTCTTTTACAGACCCCAGAAACGAAAGAACGGAAACCATATGAGCAAAGTGACATTCGCGATTGGTACTTAAGACAGTACAATAGAAATGTTGTAACTTCGCGATCGCTATGGAGAATAGAGAGCCGATTTAATGAGAAAGTATCAAAAGAAGATTCGCACTTTCATAATCATCCTTCTATTGTTTGTCGTACAAAATCAATAAATTCACAAAAATTATTTGAACAAAAAAATTTCAATCAAATGTTTCAAGAACTTTCTAGCGACAATTTT
This sequence comes from Hylaeus volcanicus, assembly GCF_026283585.1. Lineage (NCBI taxonomy): Eukaryota > Metazoa > Arthropoda > Insecta > Hymenoptera > Colletidae > Hylaeus > Hylaeus volcanicus. The sequence goes on along the minus strand of NW_026533172.1, from coordinate 593,573 downwards.
TTGAACGGATGGTCTCTACGTGATGGTCGTTATACTGATTTAGATGGATATATAGGATTGTCAAAAAAACAACAAAAAAAATTTTTTACATGGAAGCGAATAACGAATTTAAAATCAGCAAAACTTATTTCTCCCTGTTTAATTCGAAATCAAGTGGACTCCAAGTATATTTAATCTTTCATTAATAAAAGATACTTATAAGTTGTTTTTAAATAGAAAAATTCGTCAAGGTTTTGTAGGAGACTGTTCGTTTCTATCTTCGTTAGCTGTCCTGGCCGAATATGAAAAAACTAAAAACATTCCTGTTTTGTCCTCCATTATTTATCCGCAGGCTACCACGGATTCATCAAAAAGTTTTCCAGTTCCTGTTGTCAACCCTTCAGGTAGTTGTTATAATGAGATGCCTCAACATTGTGTATAATGTAGGTTTTTATGCATGTCGAATTTTTTTCAATGGTGTCGCTCGCAAAATTGTTTTAGATGATTATCTTCCTGTACGACACGATGGTAAAAAATATTAATTTGAAAATCATTATTTTTTTTTCTTCTTTTGTTTTATCTATTTAGATAAAGTTCTTTCAGCCCATTCGGATGACAAACATGAATTTTGGGTGTCTTTGCTAGAGAAGTGTTTTGTTAAATTAATGGGTGGATCTTATTTTTTACAAGGGTCTAATCCAGGCGCCGATTTATATCATATTACTGGGTGGATACCTGAAACTATACCGTTTCGCGTTGATGTACAATCAGGAAGTCCAGATAATTGTAAAGTTCTTGTCACTGGCGGTTACGATCTGCAAGAGGCATATGAAGAGATGCAATGGAACCTTGTATGGGAACAACTTTATGATGGTTTGTGTACGGGGAAGTAGGTTTTAGTTTTTGTGTATAATTTTACACAATCATACGCAATACAAACCTTGAATGTATACTACCAAAAATATATTTTTTCTTTACTGTTGTTTAACTCTCAAAGATGTGTGGCATGCCTGGGAACGTCGGACATTTGGGACTCTGCGCCAAGTGGATTGAGCTATCCCGAAGGCGTCAGTCAATCCAGTGGTAACTGTGTGTTTTTGTTCCTTCTATGTGGTGAATTCTTTTCCTTTGTTAATCAAATATTCATGTGCAGGTATTGTCGCAAGACATGCATATTCCATTTTAAGATTCCGCTACGTAAGTTACAAGAAGATTTTTTTTTGAATAATGTCCAACCTCCGTTAGTTAAATGGTAAAAGGCTCTTATTTATGAAAAATCCCTGGTGCTGTGTTCGATGGAGAGGTGCGTATAGTCCTTATGACAAAAAAAATTGGACAAAGCAGCTTGAAAAAGAGCTAGGATATAACCGCAAAGAATCGGTATAACTGAGTTTTGTTCATCGTGTAATTGAGTGTTGCTTCCAACATACAATGTTTGATCACCAGGCGAAAGTTGATGATGGGCAGTTTTGGATAGAATGGTGTGATATCGTGAAATGGTTTAGTCATCTTTATGTGTGTTGGAATCCCTCATGTTTTCCCTATCACACGGAAATTCATGGAAAGTGAGTTTTTTAGTTTTAACGATTTTGATTCGCTTCCAATTATTTTATTTATAATTACGTTAAATTTTGTAATTCAGATGGGAAAGCACGCAGCATACAGCCCGCTCACTTCTTCCAGATGATTCCCACATTGCTGCTTTCAATCCTCAATTTTTAATACAAGTACATCCACAAGACCGAAAAAATTCTAATCCTTTTGAATTGTGGATATTTTTAAGTCGCCATATTCGTGAAAGAAAACGTGACTTATCTCAAAAATATCTTGCCGTTCATCTATATTCAGGTTAAGGTCTTCTATAAAAAAACTAAAACAAGTCTGTTTCTTTCTTTTAGATAATTGTCGTTTATGTTGCCCTGTACCGCCCGTAATTCAAGGAGTGTATACGAATGGGGAGTGTATTCTTATGAAGCTAATAGTTGATTTATCCTCAAAGTCCAAAATTGTGCCAGTAACGCGTGACCATTTACCATCATCGCTTCCTTTGTCATCCTTTGATCATTCGGATAAGCAAAGAAATTCTCTCGTTTTAAAGAATACAGAATACGTTCTAGTTGTATCCCAATATTCCCAAAAGGAAGAATTTAATTTCACTATTAAAACTTATTCACCTGTTAAAACAACGATTTCTGAACTTCCCCCTTTAATACCAACCGAAGCTCTTCAAATTAGTCGTTATTTAAAGGTGAGCAATTGATTTTTAGAAAACATCAAAATTTAATTTTGTACGTTGTATTTGATATTTTTGTTGTTTAAAGGGATCCTGGACAAAACCAACAGCAGGTGGATGTTCTAATAATTTATGGTCTTATTTTAGCAACCCTCACGTACAGTTGTTTCTTCCCATTGCTTCAAATGTACTCATTTTTTTAGAATCACCTCAAGTAAGTTTTGTTTTTGTTTCCGATTAACCGGATAATAATTTTTTTTTTTTGATTGCTGTTTTTAGGAATATTCTGTAAATATACGATTAATTGAAGGATACTATGCAACTTCTCGTTTGTTACGATCTTCAGCAACCCTATCCTCAGGAGCCTATAGATCAGGGTGTTGTGTACTTAGAGCCACTTTGGCTGCTGGTTATTATACTCTGATTCTTTCTACATTCCATGAAGCTGAATTAGGAGATTTTCAAGTTATTATACAAGTATGGTTAGATAAGGAGGATATAAAAACGAGTGATGCCAAAAAATTATCTTACCTGTTCGAAAAAGGTACTCAACTCAGTGTTGCATTAAATGTTTTTGTTGATTGTATAAAATGTTACATTTTTCTTTTAATATAATAATTCTCTAATTTATTGTAGGTCTTATTTTCAAACATATACCAAATTGTTTCGCTATACCTCCACCACCTCCTTTTTATTATAAAAAATTGCGTTTTAACCAAATTGAAAAAAAGAACTATCCGTTTCAAATTTTTGGAAACGTTATAACCATTTACAGTGAAAATATAAGTCTATCTTCCTACATTAATGTAATTGTAACAATTAAAGAAAGTCTGTTAGCTATTTAATTCCTTGTATTTAGGTATCAATTAGATTACATATGTCACGTATCACACCAATATCGTTGTTTCCTTCTATGATACTTTATCGAAACAAAAATTCCGGTACAATTTTGTTTTGTTCTACTAGTGTTATTATAACTTAGCAGTTGGGAAAAATTTCGCTTGGTTAAGCTCCATTTGAAATATTATCCCTACCTCACATGTTACTAAGAACGACTTCATTCACTGTTTCTGTGATCATCAGATTCTCATGAAAGTGTTTCGTCATTTCATTTTGAAAAAATAATGTGCAGTGAGTTGGAAGGAGGGCATACACATTTTATTCGACCTTTTAGTAATGCTGGACATGATCTTTTTAAAAAAATGGTACGGGATTATGTTGGCATTAAATTTTGTTGAAATTGTTGCCAATGCCTTTAGAAAATCGTTACATTATCCGTCGTCGATTTGGATATGAAATTTTCCCCTTATTATCTTGTCATAACTCCAGCTCGCTTATCTAAAAACGAAAAAGGATCAGCTTGCTTGACTCCGCTTGATTCCACTTCTTCATCTAACCCTATAAAATCCAATTCTATCTCGCTAGATTTCACAGTCCATTTTATCACAGACTATCCAATACGCGTAGAATAATTATGGCTTTTTTTAAATTTCTTCCGCAGATTTTGTTTCAATTCTTTTTCCAAAACAATTTTTTTTTTCTATTTCTTACTTCAACTTAAACATCAATGTCTTCTATAAACTGATCATTACTAGTTTAATGGTTAAATCGTTTGAACAATGTTAGGAATTCAATTTTTTTAAATGCGTCATCTTTTTGTTTTAATGTTTCTACAATTTTTTGCAATAAGAATCAACATGAAGCACAAAAACTGATTCCGTTGACACGTTTTTTTATGATAAAAAAATGTCCATCACGTTTGACATACAATAGTAATAAAAATGATTTTGGAGTACTTGCTATGCTGAATTGCACAAAAGTAATGATTTTTATCTTATTGAATAAGAAAAAGTATAATTTTTTATCTATGCAAAAGTGAAACAAATGTGACGTAGAAAAATCTTTCAATGAGTCTATTTTAATGTCTAGTTTAAAAAGTTCGCTTTGCACTATGCACCACGCGGTTATATTTTAAATTAAAAAAAAGTAATAATTAAAAAAACAAGCGTTACAAAGAAACATGTCTTGTTATCGCTCGAAGACAAACACAAAATCATTTAGAGTTTAACCATTCTAATACCAAAAGTATCAATCTGGTTTGATTTCCCCTTAATGTATAGTTGTAAAATTAACGCTGTTTAAGTGATCTATTTAAAGTGAACGTTTTAGTTACTTTTACTCCGAGTTTTGTTTTTCCCTTTCAAATTTTTAGTATTAGTGTTAAGTGAATAGAAGTATTTGTTTTATCATGCCGGATGAAAAATTTTTTAATTCAAAAAGAGTTTGGAAATTTCGTTGGAAACACGGGCTTTTATCAATATTGTTGAAAAGAAAGCAGAAGAAAATTGTAACGTCTACAGTTTGTGTTCAAAAATTAAAAAAACACAAGCAGCTTCATAACTATTTTCAATGCTTTTTCAGTCGTTTTACTGTATTAATCAAAAAAAGAAAACCTTTTTTCATTGTTATTAAAAAAAATGAATTTAAAAAAACCGATCAGGTGACAAAAAAAGTGATCACACCTTCAAATAAGAGTAATCAATGGAGCTTTTTGGAAACATTATATGAAACCATATCCTTTGAATCAGAAGGAAGTTATTATAGTATATCACCTAAAGAGTATGACTGCGCAATTCATAAGTTTTTAAGCTTTATTGAATGCTCCGAAAATAAAACATTACAGAACAATCCTAATTTGCGCGAAGTCAATAATAGTGTAAACCTTATAGATAGCGCTGCTTTGCCTGAAGAAGATTTACAGCGCGCCTCTACTAGTTTTCCTAACCCACTACCCCCCTTAAAAGTCAAGGTTATTAACAATGCATGTCACATAAAGAAACGTTATTCCATCAATCCTGAAAATGAAGCTATAAGTGCTCGGGACTGTGCTACAATAAATTTGAATAACGAAAAACTATTGGCTACATTGACAGTCAACGAGGCAGTTGAACTTGGTAGAGAATGCTGCGGATTTTGGAAAACCATCACAGAACGTTCAGAGTCTTTAGACGCACACTACCGCGCGTTGGGAGTCAATGCAATAAAACGAAGTATTATGAATCGCCTGTCTTTTTGTCTTACTGTTTTTTTAGAGAAAAATGACACAATATTACATTGTTTAGTACATACTCCCTTGGGAGTCAGACATATGCGTAACGATTTACTAGGAAACGAAATAGAAGATAGCGACGTTGATATGGGAGCATGGAAAGGCGTCACTGATGTGTCGAGTGATTGCGTCGAAAGTTTAAACAACAACAAGCCTTTTAAAGTTCTCCGTCAAGTTAGAAAAAGCGATAAATTAGGACTTTGCATTGAAACACGTTCGGTGTTACCCGACGAAGAAGATGGGAAAGTAATGTATTTTAGTGTAACGCTTCATTCACGTTCTTATCCTGAATCACCCTTAAAAGCAATTCGTTTATTTCGTTCAATCAAAAGTATTCACTAGATGTTAAAACGCATTAAGCTACTCAAGCATTTTTAAAAAACCGTAAACCCTAGTTTTTACAATTCAGACTGCTTTACCCGTTGGGTCTAGTTCGGGACAGTTTCCTGTTAACCACAAGCCAAATTGTGTGACATAATTTCAAAATAGATTCTATCATTCGCAAAGTGAAACACATTGGAAATATGGTAATGCTTTGAACGGTTCAACACAATTTTTTGTTAATATTCCTTATGTTACTTTTGTAGACAAGCAAAAGTTCAAAAAAAGATATTTCAAAAAAAAAAACCTCGAGTAAACCCGATTCAGGTAACATAAATTGTTTTTTTATTGCTTTATACTAAAGATCTTTTGATTTTCAAAGAGATAAAACCGGTTCCACAACATATGGTGGAAATGAAAGGTTCAAAAAAAAAGAAAAACGCCGGAACATCAAATGAAGTCCTTGTTCGCGAAACACCAGAAACAAAAAATAAAAAATCTAAAACGTCACACACAGCTGTAGCAGATAGTAAATCCATAACAAAACTAGGTATTTCATACACATTTTAAATTTATGTCTGTGTTGCTTATGTATCTTCAACACGTAGAAAAAAGTGTTTCTAAACAAGCTGATCAAAATAAGAAACCAACTGAATACAAAACCAAAAATTTAAAGGAAAAAGATACTCATAAAAAACAACCTGAGTCCAAAGAGGCTTTAAAAAAAATATCTAAGACGGCTACAACAACATCAAGCTTAAAAAAAACCAATATCACCCCAAAGTCGATATTAAAGAAGAAGGAGGTAGAAGAGAGTGATAGTAGTAGTGATTCGGATGACAGCAGTAGTAGTTCGGACGAAGAGACAATGAATTTACAAAAGGAGGAAAGCGAGTCAGACGATAGCGATAGCAGCGACAGTTCGGATGATAAAGAGGTCACAGTATCAAAAACAGAACAAAGCGACTCAGATAGTTCTAGTGACAGTAATGATTCTTCGGATTCATTAAAAGCTGAAACCTTAGAAAAGAACAGCAAAAAACTGAAACAAAAAAAACAGCCATTAGCAAAGATTGTTGAAAAAGAAAGCTGCAGTGAAAGTTCTAATGAAGATGATTCATCTGATTCGGATTCATCTTCTAGCGACGAAACATCAAATGGAAAGGACGCTGAAGAAGACTCAAGCAAATCATCTTCTGATGGTGATTCATCTTCAGATGATGATGATGATGACTCCTCGTCAAGTAGTTCTTCTAACGATAAAGCATTACCAAGCAAGGATATTAAGAAAAAAAATGCTACTGCTATTGCCAAAAATGATTCATCATCTTCAGATGATAGCAGTTCTGACAGCGACGACTCAGAAACAGTTTTACCTGTTGTTAGCAAGAAAAGATCAGCAAGTACAGCTCAAATAACTACACAAGTGAAGGAAAAGAAAACAAAAAACGTTGCCTCATCCTCCGACAGTTCATCTGACGACTCAGATACGAGTGATTTTAGCGAAGAAGAGAAAACTCAACCAACGAAAAAAAATAAATCCGCTAGCGCTGGAGCTGCATGCTCTTCGAGCAGTGACTCTGATGAATCTATGGAACAACCTATAAAGACTACTGCTGTATCCAAGGAAATGAAAAAAAATGATGCTGGTAACTTATTGAATAACCCCAAAAAAAAATTACAAGGGTCAGGAGATGATGTAAAGAGTCGTGAAGTTTTTACTGGTGGATGGCCATTCGGGACAGGAGAGGACGAAATTCGTGGTGTTTTTGAAGAATCATGCGGAAAAGTCGTTAAAGTAAAGGTATTAGGACAGGGGGGTGCCGCATTCATTGAATTCGAGACGGTTGAAGGTGCTAAATCGGCGTTAGAATGGAATCAAACAGATTACAAAGGTCGAAAACTAAGCATAAATATGGCAGGTGATAAACCTCAAAGACGAGAGTCTGGAGGTGGACGAACACCGGAGATTCCAAACTCAACAGTAATTGTGAAAAATATTTCTTTTAACGCTACAGAAGATGACTTTGTGAAAGCCTTTAAATCGTGTGGAAAAGTTAATACCGTACGAATGCCTGTATTTCAAGATTCTGGTAAACCAAGAGGATTCGCTATGGTAAATTTCGCAACTGCTGAAGCGGCTCAAGCTGCCACAAAATTATCGGGAACTGAAGTTACAGGTCGAAATGTGACAATAGAAATAGCTAAAGCTAGAGAGAATACAGGTGGCAATTCACATCAAGGTAGTAATAATCGAAACTTTTCACGTGGAGGTCAAAATAATAGACGTGATTCTGTCTCTGCACCAAAAGATTTCCGTGGAAAGTCTACAACATTTGATGATTCCGATTAAAAAATTGAAGAGCAAGACATAAAACAGTTCCTTTTTTAAGAAAGATTTCTTTTTATTTTAGATAATAGTAATTTAATCGGTCGCAAGAAGTTTTTTATTGTATTATTAAATACTTTTTACTCTAAAAATTGATTTAGTTATTTTCAATGGTTTGTAATAAAACAGAATTTATTTTTGAACACAATAGATAAAACCTTTATACGAAGTTATGTGAGGTTAGCGTCAATGTTGTTGGGAAGAATTTTTAGAGTTGAAGTGGATTCGAAAGATTAAGTCTAATATGGATAAACTTTTTGCATGGACAGATCGACGATGGGATCTCTTTTCGTAGCATGACCTATTCATTATCTTGATTTAGTGTAGCGCTAGAGTGTAGTGTCGACATATAAAAGCTCTGAAATTATGTCTCATGCTGTAGCTGTTTACAACTGCTATAATGTAGCGTCATTGAAAAAAAATGGAAATTCATTTTAAAATGTTTAAGGACAAACCATAATAATTCATACTAATGTAAACTTTAACACTTTTGTTTTATTCAACTGAATCAGATTATCACAGCGGTTCCAAACATTTAACTTGTCTTTGTAGACAAGACAATAAATACAAAATACTTGTTTGTTATCTTAAATTAAAATTTGTAGTCTACTTTAAATCATCGCAGAAGCAATATTAATTAATTTAGAATGACGCTTTGTAAATTTATAAGTGACACTATTTTACATTTTGAGTGATTAGTGTCGAGATGAAGAAAACAATGCAAATGTGTTTAATAGACAGTAAAAGAAATGGAGTGGTCTTTTACAGAAAAGGTTAATTGTCCGTTGTACATAAGAAGTGTCACGGAGCTTACTACCAGGAAGAGCCGCACAAGTCATTAGCAATACTGGGAGTGAGAAATGCCTTGTGTTCCCTGTAAAAAGAAGGCGATATCGGAGGTGCATAAAAAGAAGATAATTCGTTACCAATTTTGCTTAATAGTGTACATGTCGTGCATGGTCACTCCATCTTTATTAACAGTAGCCAACAAGACCTAGTTGGATGAGAAAAGATGACAATAAAACAAATAATTCATCACAGTGTTCTAAGACCTTATTATGACCACGGCAATCACGCACTGAAAGAATTTTCATACACTCCTCTAACAAATCTTTAGCTTCACTAATACAGAAAAATTTTGAAAGACTTTAAATTTTTGTAATCATATACCACTACCTTTCAGTCATATCGGATTTCGCTTTCTCTCGTAGCAACGGTAAGGCAAAGTAGGCTCCAAATCCAGTGGCCATAACAGTATCATTGAATGTGGTTCCATGGTAGTCAACATAGCTTAAATACCTTGAATTAAGGAAAAAGATGATTGGATGGATACAGGAAAAAAAGAACATACGGTGTATTGTCATTGATACCAGCCACCAAAGTTTGGTTCCAAAGAGGATTAAACTTATTTCTATGATTATAAAAAATTCTAGAAAGATATCCTGATAATTGAAGAGCGTTTAGAGAAGGTACAGTTGGATTTACAAAATTATCGGTACTGTGATATCAATTGAATGACAATGAAGAGAGCGCCGTATAAAAAAACATACTCTATTTGCTCCATCATTTTCATGATATATTGTGCATCCGAGTGTTCCCCACTGAAACCTATGAGTACTTTTGATCGACACACAGAAAACAAACGAGGAACATCCTGAAATTTTCGTTGATTACCATAAGATACTACAATAATATAAGAAAAGATGCACTTAATTTTTATTTATTTAAAAAAAAATTACGTTGAGTATCGGCTATCATCATGACCCCATCTTTGTAACATACAGCTAACACAGATTGTCCCGTTACAATTGGCTGAATAGTGTTTTGAAAAGATTGATTTTTTAATTCCATTTTGACAAGCTATTTAGTAGGTATTTTCAGTCTAACATTGATGCGTGGACCTAGTAAATCAGCTTTTTCACGTTCTTAAAAGGTGTAGTTAAATGTTCTCTTACCATTGTGTGACTCCAGACGTGACAGTGTCCCATCCATGGACAAGACCATTGCTAAAAATCATTTAAAACTATGCCAAAAAATGTTTTATATATGTTTAAAATAACCTGAAATATTTAAAAAATTAACTATATCATTTCATTTCTTTTTTTTTTTTAAATTTTCATTCGCACGAAAGACACCATTTTGGATGACTCGCTGTTAAAAGTTTTTTTTTTAGAACATACATTAAATCATAAATAAAAAATAAATAATCGCTTCATATATTTTGATACGCTAAAACCTTACTTTAAAGTAAAGAAAAAAAAAGGAAATTAGATTGTCGGAACCACAATATTTCATGAACCGAAATCATGTGAGGGTTTTATTGGTAACCTAATTAACGAGAAAGAAATGACAAAGCCTTTTGCGTTGATAACAACTACACTTTAAGTGAAATCTTTTTTTACTTTGTAATAAAAGAATAGAGTTAACCATGCAAGCTACTACGAAAATGCTTGCAATAAATCTAAAAATTTGTTTCTATTTTATTTTTGTCATGTAATCAATGTGAAATGATAATGACTTACCATCAATAGAAGAATCGTTCATAAAACCCATTTAAAGGTCCAGGTTAACTTTAAGCCAGAACATGTTTGAAAAATTGAAAACCAATTTTACAGAAACAATTGATTATTAAAAAGGAATCATTCATTGACTGAAGAAAAAAAACATCGGAGTCTTTTTCCAATAGTTTATAAAATGTAAAATAGAAAGATGAGTTTTTCCACCCATAAAACTGAGTTTGACACCGTTAAAACGGGAGGAGTTGGTCATTTGCCACTTAAGACTAGGAAGGAACAAGAACACATATTTGAAGGTTTAAGTACCTCTTTGCGTATTTTAGCATCGTCGTTACTCGAAAAAAAAACAGAGGAAAATCTATCAAGTTATGTTCGTGACAATTCCCTGGGCAATAAAAATGTTTCTGTTAGCTCAAATCGACGTGTTCCCCCAATAGCTATTTATAAGGTTGCACCGAATTTAGACTCAATAGATTTACTAAGTTTACAAAGTAGTATTATTGAACGCTTGTCAAGTAGGCTAAAATTTATTTTAAAAACTAAATTAGAATTTTTTGAAATTGTTTTTTTCTTTGTTTTCATTCCACAAGCTCAGTTTTACGTTTCTTACATACGTGTCATAAGGAAACTGTCATTACGGAAGACTTTTTATGCCGGTAATCCCGCAAAAATATGATCTAGAGTTAAGCATTAACGTTTGCCGTTTTTTTTAGGCAGCTTCTAATCAAATTGGAGCAGGCAGGGTTTTTCGTTCGTTATCCTTCAACGGATGAAGATATTCAAGTAGCGTCGCAGTATGATCGGTTGTCTCATTTTTTTCTTAGATTAGCGTAAACAGCTTTTTTAAAAGTTATCAAGGTTTTCACTGTTACTTTTATTTCAGATTTTCTCAAGACGCCATTGCGCGAGATTGGTTTATAGAACAAGTATTACTTTAAAAAATTAAGACCGAATCATGCACCAAATTTTCTTTATTTTTAGGAAGCCAAACTTTTGCAAGCTAAAATTTTTATGCAAAAATTAAAAAATGGAAATTTGTCACCGAATCTCTTGGTAACACGAGATAAGAGTGCCAAAAAATTGGATATGTATAAATTAGTATTGGATCTTTTTGGAATTGATTATATGTTTGTAGGGAGTTTTATCATCTGCTTTCCTTTGTTATTTTTTTTTTAAACTTTAGATACACTATGATCCTAAGAAAACCGTGGAAAGAAAACTTTGGGAACATGTTTTTTCGACTTTTCCTCAGCAACGTCTCACGACAATTATACGCGTAAGCCTTGAAAAATGTTCCATGCGCCGATTTGTGATGCTCTTTTTGTAGATGCCTTGGTGGCCTCATTTATCTAATGCAGTGAAAAGACATCAATGTTACCTTGAAGGTATTTTACCTTTCCTTAACTTTTTTTTACTGACACCTCCAAATATCATTTAAAACATTTAATCAGATGGTTACGGATATATTTCAGTTGACGAGTTACCAAACGTCATTGTAGGAACATTTCGTCGATTTCTAATGTATTCTTTTCAAAAGCTTGAAAACCAAGCTTATCTTGTTAAGGTGAGGTTTTGAAATTTTTGAGAAAAAAAAAATTTTAGGATCTTTATTTTATCTTGTTAGAGTGTGGCTTTTTTAGATCCACACCTTGGTCCATTATTAACCAGCGTGGCAGAATGTCGCTTTCAACAAAATTCGCCCAATATTTCGACTGTGAATTCCAATACAATTACCATACAAAATATTGACCAAGTAAAACCAAACTTTGATTGTTCAACATTTTGTACTAATGCATTTCTTTTGCCATTAGCTAAGCATGCAATGCTTTCCTCCTTGTATGAAGTATTTATATCTGAATTTAAAGTATCAAAGAGAAAATTAAAATGAAATGAAATTTCTAGTATCTCATTTTCTTAGAAAACATAAACACCTAAAACATTGGGGAAGATTGCAATTATGGTTGTTTTTAAAAGCATGTGGAATGACTTTAGACTCACAACTTGCATGGTGGAGAAGCGTGTGGATGAATCCACAGCAATTTGATAAAGAGTAAAAAGCTTCTAAATAGTAAAGTGACTAGTCATATGTACGTTTTTATGCATACAGGATCAAATATAACCTACGTCACGCTTATGGACTTGAGGGTAAACGTGCAGACTATCCTTCTTTCTCGTGTTCAAAAATTATTAGCGGAAATCCAGTACTTTATGAGCTGAACTGTTTCGACATTTGCAACCGGGAAATTTATGCTTTTTTTTTTTCTTTTCTTAGTCTCCGGGTCCCAATGAATACCATGGATGCCCATTTCATCATTTTGATGCTCAACCGTTAAAGAATTTTTTATTAAAATACTACACCGTTACAGGTTTTTTTCGCTAGTATTGCATTGTCATAAATCTTATATTTTTTTTTTAGCACGAGATGTCGATGGTATATTACTTCAAAAATCAACCAATCAATTTCAACTAGCATGTCGAGAGTTATTTCAATGTACTCACACTGGATCTACGGCTGACAATATCGGGAATCATCCTGATGTCTATTTCCAAGATTCTTACAAGTATGAAATAGTGTACGCGTTGAAAAGAAAACCATTTATACAATTGACGCTTTTTAGATTTGCCGTGAAAGCTCAAAAATTGTCTTCTGCTCAAAATGTGTCGAGTTAACAATTCATGACATGTAATCCGCTTTCGGCATCGTTCGACTTTTTTTTTTAATCCACTCCATGTCGCTTCCCTATTGTTTCAGTTTATTATTTTTTTCGTTAACATGATGCCACTAATGAGCACACTGCGAATGATTAACACTATGGCCCATTTTTTGTATTCACAAGAAAATTGTCTAGTTGCAGCGGTGAAGATATATTTAAGCTTCACACGTTTCCAAAAATCATTTTTGACTTGAACACATAAGAGAGAAAAAGGGAGTTTGTTTATTACAATCACGTAAAGAAGTAACTTGTTCTACTTTTTCTAGTAGTGAAGAATAAAATAAAAATGTTTTTTTTTTTCAAAATACAAAAATACATTATTTACACATAAAACAACACGTTGCTTAGACAACTAGAAACTTTCAATTTTATTAAGTTTTCCCTTAATCAATAAGGCGTAATGCTGAATGATGAGCTCTGAGAAAAATGGTTTATGGTGTAATTTTCAACACAACCGAAACAATACCTGTTGTTACATAATCTATTTCTTTATAAAAATCATTGCATTTTTTTTTCAAACGTATACGTACGCCTTTCGATTTTAAAACGCGAGTAAAGTAAAGATTCCACTTTAGTGCCATTTATTTATATAACATTAAAAGGGTAGAGGTTTTTTGATCTTTTGATAAAACGAATGGATTTAGAACACCCCAATAAAAAATCTACAATGATTTGACGCAAACCTTAATAAAAACATCCAATAACAAGTTAAATATTTAGTATGACATACATTTGACTTTTCCCTTTATGCGTAGAGGAGAAAAGAATAATTGGTGCATTAACACGCTAACTTTATAAATATCATTGAATGTCTACATTATTACTATACGCACTCATTAGCTTCTTATTAATATTGGACTTTATTAAAAGAAATCAACGGCATCATTAAGTAAGTCTTTTTTTTACTTTTTCAATCAAAAACAACAGAATTTTAAAAGCTGTTTAAAACCTAGACTTTGTTATTTCGACATTTAGAACATGTTTTGCTGCAAATTTTCCGTCACCCTTGTAAGATTTATTTTACTTATGAAAACAATCAGTGTTTTTCAAGTCATTTGTGTTGCAAAATACCATGTTTATGACAATAAAAAATTAGCAACCTATCAAAGAATCATTTTTTGTTTGTGGATTCATGATAGAATTTTCAACTGATTTAACGTGGTTTGTGCAACATAGGGAAATAAAGTAGGGATAATGCTAATATCAGGATATAATTGTTTTCCGACATTTTCCACTAGTAAAGCCGCAAGCGTTAACTACTCATTAACGAACGAATTATTGTAATGAATAAAGAAAAAAAAATCATACCGAAAGAAATGAAGAATCCAATTGAACCCGGTATTTCGTCGCGATTCGCAATATTTTAAAAAAAAATTTACCTAATTCAATATTCCTTAAGGTGATGCTTCCCCGTCTTGATGTGAAATAGTCATTTAGTAAATCTTCTATACTTTGACAAAAATCATGCCGATTTGTACATGTTGTACACTCAGAGCGATCAATTAATAATCTGCCTAGCAAAGTCGAATGATTTTATAAGTGGCATATACACTTTATTACCAATATTATATCCATCTTGAAGACACATAGAGAACAAAAGATCTTTAATATTGGCGTAGTTGGTCTCAGACAACATAGTAATATGGCCAAAATCAATCAAAACAATTTCCAAATCGACATTATGGGGAACAATTGGTGAATAAAAGGACTTCCAAATCAGACTTTTTTTTGTAGATGAATCCTCAGAGTTACGTGACGGTAAAGGTAATAATTTTTGTAATTGATTTTGACAAAGTCGCACATCTTGAGTATAAATACTCCGGACTCTTTGTAACAATTTTTCAATATTCAAAGAGGAATTACTAACGGTATGGTCTTTTTTATCTAATGTTGGAAAGCGAATAAGAATATTTTCAGGATGCATATCGGCATGGATCAATCGGTGCTGAAAAACCATTGTTAAAAATAAATGAAATCCCATTTCCGTTAATGCTTTACGAAAGTAAATTGATGTGAAATCATTTTTTATGTTTTCACTCTCTGGAAAAAATCCATATTTGAAAGGTATTTGACCGAAACATTCTTTGCACGCGTTTAGCTGGTTTCGCAATTTTTCCTTTAGGACATCCTGAATTACTCTAAGCAAGAAACTAGCAGTTTCATACAGTTTTCGGCTAGTAGCTTTTTTGTTTTTCAAAACATAATCCCTTTGATTCGTATCATTAATTGATTTTTGAGATATAAAAGAATTTGTTACTTCTTTTGAAACGTTGAACTGTTTTATTTTATTTTCTGATTTCTTAAAATCCCCCGAATCACAACATAACCGTATAAACTCACCTAAAGGCATTCCATCTTCATATGTTTCAAAAAGGACTGATTCGGTACAATATTTTTCAAAAATTTCCGGAACTTTCACATTACATGTGACGCGTCCAGATGAATTCCGCAATCGCATATCACCCAACTTGCTATGAAACATTTGTGTATTTTTTCCTTCTATTTGAAGATTCGTTTGGTGATACATTTCCAAACTAAACTTATCAATAGCTTGTTTTAGCGATATGAATGGAGAGCCTGGAATCAAATGAAGGACGTATCCAATAGCACGAATAATTTTCAAGTCTAAACAATAAAGAACGCACGATTATAAATTAGAGCAATAAATTCCTTACCTCTATCCAGTTGCTTTTGAATATCTGGATGCAAAACTTTTACTGCAACAATATGAAATCCAGTTTCATTTTTTAAAATTCCTCGATGAACTTGAGCAACACAACCCGTTCCAAGTGGCACCGGATCAATCCAAACATGACATCCAATACCATTTTTTTTAAGAGCTCTTTTAACTAAAGCGACACTGTAGGCATACGCATGAGGGGGGACATTAGTTTGTAATTTTTCACAGCGTAATCTCATCCATTTTGGAAGCATATGTAATCGACATGTAACTCGATGAATAAATTTGGTGTAAACTGGACCAGCTGTTCGGATTGCCGAATATACATAATTCCATATCGTATCTCCAAATTCTCTCTCAGCATGTTCCAAACATTGTAACACGTTCACAAACATTTGAGTTTTTTGAAAAAAAAAAAACATTAATTTGTGAACCCATGCTAGTATTAGCCAGGAAGATATCAAAACACAGCCTGCAAGAGTAAGACCCGTATTGGTCACAACAGAAACGCTCACACACATTATAGCGTTTACAAAGCTACAAAAATGTTTTATGTTTTCTGATATGCAATCTATCCTTACTTCCTCTTTCGTCACCTCCTAAAAAGACTAAAGTCAGAGTCTGTTTTTAGGTTTTATACCCATTCTAACTAAAACAGAACAAGCTTACGTTTCTGCTGTCTTCCACGGTTAGCGTATTTATCAAATTAACCCTTCCATAACAATGACAACATTTTTTGTACAAACCTAAATACATTGGGTGAAGGCATAATAGTGTTAAATTATGAAGCGGCCTTGCCATTATTCTTAAACAATCATAGCCCCTTATCACGTTCTTTTGTGGAAGATAAGAAAATAAAATTTTCTGACTTGAGAAAAGCAATTGAAGCTCGTTTTTCCTCTTATAGACCATATTTTGATGACCGAATGGTATGTACTGTTTTTCACATTTAGACAATAAATTGGACTCGAAATTGTCGGAACAAGGGTATTTTTTTTGTAATCTTTTATAAAGTAGAACGGTTTTTAATGTTAGTAACTTATCCATAGTTTTGTCTTCAATGGCACCAAATTGTTTCTCGTCCAAGCTAAATTTGTCGTTTTACTAACATGCTACAAAAACCACGCAAGAAAGAATACGAGAAAGGTCTACAGAACACACAACTTTCAAAACCCGTAATTCAATCTTTCTATCAAGCCTCAATCAAACTATTTATGTTGTTGAATTCTAACGTAAAACACACAAAATGTAAAAAACTCTTTAATCTTGGCTTCTTTTTAACACATCACACTTTCAATAAACAAACGTTGACTACACTCTTATAATACTGCTTTAAAGATTTGATTGTAGTCATTAAAAACAATTTTTTTTTCCTTCTATTTCGTAATCATTAGTCCATTAGTAACAAAAGGTATACTTTTCACATTTCTCTTAGTAAACCTCTCAGCAGCATACAAGGAACACTAAGAGTTAATGAAATACACACTCCTACATTAAACCATTCGAAATCTTTTTAACTACTCTTTTGAGTACATTAATATGAAGGATCCACTTTTACTGTTTTACTCTTAGAATTTATTATGAAATCAGAAAGCAAAGTATTCTAGAAAAAAAAAAACTAAGTTTAAAAAGAAAATTTCATAGAAAGCTCAACTGTTACATGTTGCATACAGATGGAAAATTTACGTATTCTGTTTATTATTTGAAAAACAAAATTTCAAACGTCATCACTGCTTCATTTTTTTTGTCAAAGGCATATGCATGTCTTGAGAATTCTCGAATTTTTTCTTCACAATAAAAAAACCCTGAAGCTAATTTGATAAATGTATTTTTACAAGGTTCCATAAAAGCATTTTTCCTTTAACGGTGACTCTAAAAAAAAAAAAATACTTGGATACATGTGGTGTTATTTAAATGTAACGTGACTAGAAATTTATTCTTTGACTGAGACTGCCACGTTTTGTTCTCAAGTTAAAGAGTACACTGTGTTTTATAGTACACCATTGCGTTTAAACGGAAATGCAAATTTCAACTTCAAAAATAAGAAAAAGAATAATAATGTGACCTTCATAAAAAATAAATCCTTTAAAGGAAGAGGAAGAAAGCAATTTTTTATTTCAAAATAGTTAAAAATTAACTTTTAAATTAGGTCAATAATAAAAATTTAAAATAATTTATTTTAACCCTTCCATTTTGACTTGTTAAAATTGCTTGACATTAAGAAAAAGTTAAATTAAAATGAATGAGTTTTGTGTCCTGTATATTATGCCAAACCTCGACGTTGCTCCCGACCGTGAAAAGAAATAAAATTGTTTTGAATAGACGAAAAAGCATGTTAAAGTTTTTTATCGACAAAAACCAATTATTTTTTTTTACTGCCATAAAACAATTATTCTCACCTTAATCATAAATTGCAATCATTAGTAATATGTAGTAACAAGAGGTTAAATGATTGTATAGGTACGTTGATCTGTACTCATACTAAATATTATAAAGTTTTTTTTTCATTTTCTATAATAAGTTAAAGGAAACGCGAACGAAAATTTTTTTTCCATTGAAACATGGACGATATCACTGAAATTATTAGAGAACGGGAAACTCTTATGCAACTTTCTAAAGAAATATTACAGTGTGGTAAATTAGTGGGATGGGCTTCGGGGAATCCAAAATCAAAAACGATTGACGAGTTAACCGCTCAGAAACAGCTTCGTGAAAGTTTAGAAAGCGTGGAGAATCGTCTGAAGGAGTACGAGAAAATCGCTCACCACGGAAAAAAGTCTTTTGTTATCCAAACAGTGCAGGACTTTATTTCATTATGCGATCCGTTGCCTCAATCTCAAGAAGAGTATGGAAATTATCTTCTTTCGCTAAAAAGTTTTGAGTCACAACTTGCTAGAGAAGCTCGCCAACTTTTAGCAAAAATGAAACAACTTAAATCACAAAACGAGTAAGGCCACTGAGCTCTAACTTAAGTCGATCGCTTGTGTTTTTTTCATGCTTTGCGTCAAACATTGGATTATACAAAAATAAAGCATTGTGTATAAAAAAAAATTTGTAGTCTTTTTAACTTAACCAAGAATATTTTCATATTCATGTTAGTTTTATTACGAAATTATTGATTTCAGCAAGAAGTTTATCTTAAAGTGAAGGATCGTAGTATATAAGTTTTAATGAATATAAAAGATGTTGATGAGCCGTTGAGAAGCTGGTAGGTGGCGTTCCACCAATACTCAACTCATTATTTTCTATGATGGCGCCTTCTTTTTCGTTGGAATTTTCGCGTTGAACTGTCTTCCATAAATACTGAAATGAACAAAAAAATGATAACAAATCAAAAGGAATTTTTCGTTAAATAAGAATTGATACCACAGGGTGCGCAGCGTTGTCTGAAGTGTCTTCCTCGGATAACTCTATAAGCATAGAAAAAGTACACCTAAGAAGGTTTAGTTTTCCATTACCATCACTAAGGTTTGCGAGATTCACTGGATACACTTTGTAATTTTTTTCGAGATAACGTTTTTCCAGTTCTCCTTTAACTCGTGTAAACACTGCAGTAACAACTGACGAAGCAAAAGTGTAACTACAGAAACTTTTCTAGGTCAATCCACCTTGTGGTAAAGTTAAGGAAAGTAAAATCTCAGATTCCTGTCGAATCCAAAAATTTAACATTGTACGAAATTGCTGACGACTTAAATTTAATACAAACAAAGGATCATTTTCTAACGTTTCAGGAGCTTTTTTCCTTCTAAAAATGCATACCGGCATAAAAATAAGAGAGATTATTATGAATAGATACGTGTAGTATCTCACTGAAAAAGTTCAATTGCATGACGAAGAAGTGATCGAGTTGAATCCCAGGCAAGTTTTACCGTGCGAGCCAATGCTGCTAATTCTATAAAGAAAACAAAATGATTTTTTGTAGCAAACGTTTTTCTAAGAGACAAAGTACAAGGGTGAACGAACCTGAAATTTTGTGCAAGTAAGAAAGACGTTGAAGAGACTCATCTGAGGTAGGTGAGACTTCTTTGAACCAACTCTATTCGTGTCCATATACAGTACATCATTTGTATTTTGAATCAAGTACTAGAGTATTTTTTTCTTATGATAACACAATATATTACTAGAGTAGCTAAAGAAATAGAGGGATCAGCTTCTTGTATGATAACAATTGCGTCTCTAAATAATGCTTCTCTACCAATTTCGCAAACCAGATCAATACATTTTATCTAAAGAAAATTGGTGAAATGCGCACTTTAAAAATCAATTTACTGGACTAGTAAGTTCGGCTCGATTTTTCATCCAATTCTCTTGTACAATACGAGCCTCATCTTGAGACATCTCGTTGGAAGCTTTGTGTGAAGTGGAATGATACATTGTTTTAACGTCAAAATTGGAAGTTGAGCGATTATAACGTTTTAATTGAGATCCTTTTATAGCCTTTAAAGTGATAACAGCAATCATTATAAAGCATAATAAGTGAACGACATACAATTTGCACAAGAGACTTCAATATTGGAGTTGAATTGTTGCGTAAAAGAGGAAGAAAAGGTTGCTGAATTGACTGAGTTTTCTCTAAATTATCAGGTTCTCGAGGTACCCAGTAAAGTTCTTTTTTTCCCAACAAGGAAAAATGTTCATTATTTGTTGCATTAGTATGAATGGTGGTAGAAGAACCGCTATCAAAAATAAAACCAATGGTATCCAGAACTATTTGAACCACTTTCAATATATCTTCAGTATCGAAACTTCGTCTAATAAAATGCCATAAGTGATCTGAGAAATCTGTATCACTCCGTGCAGGGGGGAATAATCCATGGTTAGAGTGTAACGCTTCCGCATATAAGCAAGTCGTCGGGTGAGCACCTTCTAGTTTACGCGTTTCGAGATGTAATGAATGATCATTATTCCCTTGTAGACCAGTTGAATTCATGCTATGACCCACGCGTCGCTTTACCGTCGCTTCACCCAAGTGTCGTTGAATTTTTAAGAAATTCTAATGTTCAATGTAAAAAAAAAAAAATAAACTTTTCTTTTTCATTTCCTTGAACACCTACATGAACGTGTGATAAAATTTCATTTTTCTCCATTGGCTGATAAGACTGTGATAGGGATTCCAGCTGATCGGTTGTAGTTTTCCGTAAAGTGGATTCATTACAGGCATTATACAATGCAAAAAAAATATTTCTAGATAGAAGTTTTGAATGCAGTCCATTTCAAAATTTTTACTCTCACTCTTTTGTATGTAAAGGTTGCTTTAAAGGGCTTTCTGAGGGTGCGTCAGTTGTTTGTTTAGAACTTTGGTTAGTATCCAATTGCGTGCGTATATTTTTTAAATTTTGCAAAATTTCCAAGTCGCTCCACATCCAAAAAAGATATGTATCTATTGAAGCACTGGATAAGGTTTGCGTTTTATGTTAACCAATGCTTACCCTTTCCAGCTCCTGTTCTGAAAGATATAGTTGATTCTAGTACATTGGATTCAAATGAAGCCGTGTCGGGTGTGGGGAAAAAAGGATACATTGTTGTTGTCCATACATCATTTATTGTCCATGACGCTTGTAAAGAAACAAGAGGCCCTTGAGTCGCTTGTACACTCCATACTCCAATCTAATACATTTTAATGCAAAATTTGTTAAGAAATGAATCAAAACTACTAACACGATTGCAAAGCACTTGTTTCTCGATACTTCCTTCTTTTAGTGAATACAATTTGTCAAAATAGGGCGGATTTTGTATCAAGTCATAACGACACTTGGCATTAACCGATCCCAGCATATTCAGAACACTCTTTTGTGTATACACTTCAGTGGAACGTTTTTCGTTTTGTTGTTCATGATCTTTCTCTTCTTTTAGTGAACTAAGCAATGCAGTGAAATGCATTATTTTTTCCGGAAGACATTTTAAAAAAAAGTTGCCGATTGGTAACCTCGATAATTTTCTGAAACCGTTTATTATTATTATGCACGCCTGTTTTTCATAGATACAACCTTTCTCATACCTTGAAGACCCAGAAAATAAAGGAAAAAACATTTGTTCTTGAGGTAAAACAGGAACCTTAACTAGAATGTAATTAAACAAAGCCTCCTTGGTTAACGGCGCTTTTCCTGTATAAGCATTTATACCGTTTTCTTGAGTTTGTTCTATAAATTGGTGAATGTCAGCATTGTCTGAGTTCACTGAAGATGCGGCGCACTGCATTGACTCTTGTTGAAAGGGGTTACACAGGGATGTTGGTAAGAAACATAAATGCGTAGCCCTGCTAAAAAGGCTCCAATTCAAATGAGATTGAAATAAGCTGTTTAACGTATCTTCTCCATGTTGACATTTGTGTTGATCAGTAGAACGTGCTTTTGTTAAACTTTCGACAGATTCAAATGACCACAAGGCAGCATCATGTGGTAACAAATGAGAATCATCTCTAGCTGTGAGTTTTCGTGGTATAGGTGCAGGTGTCGCTGAATTTTGAAACGCTATGTCGCCTTCAACAGAATCTGTCGCTGTAAACATGGAACCCATATCTAAAGGCCCTTGAAGATTGTTGATCTCAGCATCATCTTCCTCAATTCCTTCACTCGTGACGTTTTCATCAAAACATGATAACAGTTGATTCCAGTTGTAAACTTCAGGACTCTCGTCATTCACCATAAGTACAATGGGCACCGGTAATTTGATAGAATGTTCAAGTAGCATTTTATTTAAAAATAGGGGGAACAAGGAGCCAAAAGAAAATGGTAATGGGGAGCACGAACGTTCAACGAATAGATACTGATAAAGTTTATTTGATTGAGCAGTAGCCTTTTCTTGACATTAAAGGAAAAAAGTAAAATATAATTATTCAGTACAGTTTGTCAACGTCTTTCGCAACTTACTTTTTGTCAAATCATTTAAAAAAAATAAAGGTTCTGCTAAAGCACTCCCCACAGGATTTTTTTGCGAAATAAAATCATTGTCGATATCTAAAAATTCTCCAGTATATTCAACTGGTGCTTGAACCAAACAATTTTTTTTTTTATACAAACTAGACACTGATGCTTCTTTACAAAAGCGAGAAAACAATAATGGTATCAAGCAATTTGATGCCATTTGCGCAATTTCCGTTGAAACAGAACTGGTCCCATTCATCAATGTATCCTTTTCGCATTCCGTCAAGTCCGGTGGTGCTATACTGTCGATTTGAGAAGTCAAAGGTGATTCTTCATGAAAAAAAAAATTCCCTAGCGCTTTCGAATGAAAAGACGTCGCAGATTGCGAATGCAGGAATAGAAATTCTGTATTCAAAATACTAGCTAGGAAATGAAAATATCGGTCATCAAAAAACCATACAGCAAAAATATCATCACACAATGCTACTGGAACATTTGCCCTGTCCACATCTTGATTTGCTTGAAAATATTGGTGGATCGTTTGTAAAAGAAGATTCCATTGTGATTCAGAAATATCACACATGAGCGTTTTATGACAAGAAACGTAGTCGCATTAGGCATTTCATGATCTGAAATTTCGATGATAAATTTGTACCTTCAGAATTCGTGAAATATTTTTGGCTAGACAAAAAAAAATATCAGTAAACACGTACTTTAAAGTTATACATTTTATCACAATGAGTGCAGTATGGATGCCACATTTTCTTCTTTTTTAACAACAGTGTGAGCATTCACCAAAATAACAATTTATTTAAGTGACATACATTAGGTTTCAAAGACTAATAACATAAAGTTGGTCTTAGAATGATTTAAAAAATGAACGCTGCAAACTAGCCAAATCATTATTGAATCTGTGTTTTTTTCATATTTAATTAAGTGATATTTTATTAAAATAATGCAAACGTTTAAAACTTTATGCGCCAACTAAATAAGCAAATATTAAGTAACAATATTTCTTTGTTATTTTTTTCTTAAAAATAGTTCCAATAAACAAGGACCTTCTAATAAACAAGGAGTTTATGTTGACAACACACAACCTGAAAAAATAATTTCCAACGCGTCAATTTCGTCACTATTTAAAGATACATAGGGGACGCTATATTATGAATGGATGTCAGCAATAAAAACGCATTGGTTGGTAGAGTTAAAAGTTGAACCAAACGGTAAACGGAATCCGTGACGTTCACACCAAGGATCTGAGAGCATCTTGACAATAAAAATATCTTACTACAAGATTTCTAACATACCCGTAATTCTTTTGTATCTAATACTGTTATATCAGTGATTTCGTTACGTAAAATTTCATGATGAATGGTATTGAAACGACTTGAAATATAAAACGTTTTTAACCATTGCCAACTTTCAGTGAGTGCCTATCATATACAAATTTTTTTTTGTTATTGACACTCCCATTCATGTTAAATGGACCTGATTATAAGAACACATTTCTTTTGTGGAAAACATAACCAAAAACATGGTGATTAAGACAAATTGAAAAATGCCTAATCCTAAACGTGTTTGTAAATGTTCGCCTCCCGTCGACCAAATGAAGAGTCTTAAAAATGCTGCAATGAACACTACCATTTTTTTATTACGGGAAAGGAAATAATTTGGTTTGAAAACCTACTCACACACATAAGGGAAAAACTATTTAATATAGGGCCAGCTGTTTTCCATAAAACATCGGAACGTCGTAAGCATTCACGCCTAAAAATTACGCGACATGCTTAAAATCTTGAATTCAGTGCTCTAAACTTTATTAAAGTGTTTTACATACCATAAACGAGTCCAACACCGGCAAACTTCCCAAAGATCATGACCTCTTAAATCTAGCTTCAAAATATCCTTCACGGAATCAGGAGATAAACCTTTAAGTGTTTGTACAAAACGTAAACGCTGACGAAGAATTATAAAGACTATAAGAAATGGTTTAAAAAAACTAAATAAAAGTGTGGAAATTAACAAAATCAAAAAACCTTCAAAAAAAATAGCTGACAGAGGAGATGTTCGGTATAATTCAAAAAGTTCTGTATTATTATAGACGGACATAAAATTACATAAAAATGTGGTACCAACAAGAGGAGCAAACGTTGTAGAAAGAATCAGAAATGAAATAAGACAGCAGGATTTAAAATATTCTTTAGGCGGAATTTTCAATTGTCTTGAAAGGTATTTTATTAAAAATTGTTTGAAGTTTTTGACTCCTGGGGTTGATGGGGTTGCCTTAAAATTGGTGTTAAAATTGTTTCCTTTAATATAGTGAGGATTATGTTGTATTAACTTTTTTTGATGCATTTTAGTTGCGCCACTTCCGCTTGTACAAGAATGTATCCACGTCTGACGACGAGATACACACGGCTGCCAAGGATCTAGACAAAAATAAAAACATTCAATATGGCTTTGATTTACAAATCACCATATTGAGGGAAAAAGAAAAAAAACATACATATGATCTTTTTTAGGCAACGGGTGTTTTTCAAGCGATGCTCATGTGGTCGAATGAAACCAACATGTAACGACTTTTGGCGCGTGTGTTCACAGGAATTGCATATTTCACTCTTCAATAGATGACTCCAAGTATGTTGTTTATTAAAACAGCTAACGTCTAAAAAATCTACTGTTTCATGTAATAATTGTTCTGTTTTAGAAGATGTCATTAAACAAAAAAAGAAATTTTGGAGAAATAAAAGTAGTGTTAAAAGTAAAGGCCAAAGAAATAAATCTTTTGAACTCCAAAAAACTTTTGATGACAGAAGATACACATTAACGACACAACGACATAAGATCCACAATCGGTGATACCATAATATAGAAGTAGGTATTCCTTCAGTATGAGGCGCATAACCAAAAAGACAAGTACGAAAAGATAGCCACGCTGCTTCTTTAAATTTGACATTAAAAAATCAATAAAAAAAAAACAAGCGCATACTTTGGAACGAGTCAGCTGACGAAGGTATACATTTCATTGGATCCACATAAAATGAATGAATGGAAGAAACTCGCGTGACCAAAAATAACCAAAAAATAAAGCAAAGTGATATAATTATAAAAAGGAATGCGACGACGTGATTAATCATCAAAACTTGGATGTGCACGTCCAAAATTGTCGATCTGAGCTCAAAGCAGTATTTATTAATTGTTTTTCAAACTCGAGAATTTTAGTTTTTAAAAAAAATTGTTGGTTAAAAACCAACGTTTTTTTTTTAAAAGAAAAAAAAAAAGAGCAACAGCAATTAACTTTATACAAAAACATTTTACATTATCAGTACACGATAATGAAATTTTTTAATCACTAATTTAATTAAAAGCAATTTAAAATGTCGAGGCACTTACTTGAACAATTTTTTTAAAATTTTTTCTTTCTTTATAAACAGACTTTCTTTTATTGCGGGATAGGATTTATAACGTCGATAGTAGAGCATGGCCTTATGAGTTGCCAGCAAAGCTTCACGACAGTCTTTTGTCGTGAATAAAAGAATTCGATTAGGTGTTGTTAAAGCGTCAAATAATACTAAAGATTCGGATACTTTAGGGGACATAGAATACCAAACAGCATTCTAAGTGTTTAAAAAGAAAATTGAATTAAAAAATTTGTTAAGTTTCAACAAAAACCATAAGATACTAACTTCAAGTGCTCCGACACCATTGGATTCAAATATAAAGGACGGAGGTATCCTTTCTACTAAGGAAACAAGTGCATCATCAGATAAATTGTCTCTAAGTGTGAAAAAAAAATCAAGGTTTTTTTATTTTTTTCTCCAATGTCAAGGTTAAAAAAACAATCTAGTGTACCCCGGAGAAATTAACGTTAAAATATTTTGAATTAAAAATGGATAATTGCGTGTCATTAATAATAAGGCAGAAGATTCATTCAATTCTACAGTCAAAAGAAAGCATTATACAAATTTTTTTTCAATAAAAAAATTAATATTTCCCAAATCCAAAAGAAGATGAGCAAATCAAAACTAGAATGTTTCTTTTTTGATCATGGATTAATATAAACAAAAAAAAACTTTTTTTCCTCACCTGCAGCACTATAAATTCCGCACCATAATTCCGTGAGCGAAGAAAAACTTTGAATGTTATATAAAAACGAAAGAGCTAGAGCTTTCATAACCAAACGCTGTGCGCGACGTCGTCCATGATGTAACGCTAGGTGAAAAGGGGTTAGCTCATCAGAATGTGGAATCCTTACATTGGTAGGGTGTACTAGAAAAAGATCATCTAAACTCATTGTTTGGGGAGGCATAAATATAATTTCTCTATTATACGCAGTTGAAGCAAAAGTTACACGAGCAACTTTTCTCATGGTATGTTCATCCGACAAAAGAGCAGTAGCTAAAAATGATAAGCCACCGTTCCCTTTAAAGCTTAAAACCTGGCGTGCTACATTAATTAATTCTGGTCCGTTCCATATTTTTTGTTGCATATGTGATACAAGAAGTTCGATAGGAGAATAACCTACAAAAACCGTATCAAACAAAAGATCGTTTTTCATTCTTTTGAGATCTCTTTAAACAAATACCGCCTTGTGTGAGTCGTGCACTATTCTTACCACTTACCCTTATTATTAAGAGCATGAGGATTACACATAATATAACCAGGATATTTATTAGCATTAGCTTCATGAAAAAAAATTAATAGTCGATAAATAACACGGGGATAATTCTTTTTACAACTCCACCTTATCAAAACAATATCATACTGCTGTAGCATACAGTGGACTAAATGAGGGAATTATTACCAGAAAAGAGAACGGCCTTTTCTATCCGATGTTGCGCATAATAGACCAGCGTTTTTGTTTAGGATTTCTCTCTAAAAAAAATATTTGTACAAATCTCTAGTAAGAAAAAAAAATCATTTTTCATTAATAATAAACGTTACTTCAAGAATAAGTAACACAGCGTCTTCTGGAAAATAATTCCGGATCATTGTAAATACAACATGTTGTGACGATATTGAATTACGGGAATATAACATTCGTCGAAATAACCATGGAAGTTTTATGAGGTGGGGTAAAAGTTCTTTTTTCTGTCATATTTAACATTTTAAATAATAAGCAAAAACCTCAGTATCAATACAAAAAAAAACCTACGTCAAACTGAAGTAGTTTCATTAGCATTGATGTTTCGTTCTACAGTCCATGAAAATCATTAATAAAAATTATTTCATAGAGTAATTTGAGTTGATCAACCAACAAAAGAAATAACTTGTTTTGAGAGCGTATATTCTTACGGCTTATTTATGTACCTTATAAAAACGGGAAGGAATCTGATATTTTGTATTAGTATCGTAATTCATTAATGTTTTCACCATGTCTCGAGCACGCACAACCCTGGAATTCACCGAAATCTCTAAAGGTGTTTCCCACTACGGCGGAAAAAAAAAAAAAATTAAAACTGATTCTCGCAAGAAAAAAAATTATAACGAGAAAAGTATTACTACCTGTAGACGTGGGGCTCCTAAAGCATTTGGATTTGCACCGAAAAGTAGCAGCCGCGCAGCTGTTTCAACGTGACCTTCAGCACACGCATAGTGTAATGCAGTATATCCTTTCTATAGCGTTTATAAACAGAATCAATTAAAGATCAACATTTTCGTGTGAGTCATTCCCTTGAAGCAAACCTACATAATCAACAAGATCCACACGGGCTCCCTGTGTTAACAAAAACTCAGTAAATGCAGTTCT
Organism: Hylaeus volcanicus; assembly: GCF_026283585.1. Classification (NCBI taxonomy): domain Eukaryota; kingdom Metazoa; phylum Arthropoda; class Insecta; order Hymenoptera; family Colletidae; genus Hylaeus; species Hylaeus volcanicus. Next base: position 565,020 of record NW_026533172.1, on the reverse strand, counting down.
TCCTAATTGAGATGTAAGCATGAGTGGCGTACAGAAATTCTTAAAGGAAAAAAAAAAAAAAAAATGTTTCACGAAAAAAAATGTATTACTAAATTCACTTTATCTCTTTGATTGATATCAGCACCAAATTTTAAGAATAAGGATAAGAGTGTTATTCCTAAATCTCCTTTAAGGCCAGTCGTATAATGTAAAGGAAGCTGAAATCCCTTTAAAAAAAAAGACACCAAAATTTTAATGAACTGCATATCTTTTTCATTATCTAATTTATTGATTCTTAAAAAGGTTTGTTATTTGTTCGTTTGATGCGAATCTATTCAAATCAAATAGATACCTTTAAATGCTTCATTTGATTCCATAAATTACACTGAAAACGTACGAAAATCAATGTAAAGCTCAATATTTCACTAAATTTCCCATTCAAACAAACCTTATGGATTTGATTGTATAAAGCCAAACGTTTTGTATAGTGTCCAACAAGAGTAAAATCTAACTGTTTTAAAGCTTTAAGAAGCTTTGAAAATTAATTTAAATCATACAGAGAACAAGAATCAATAATGTATCTTGAATTTTTTAAAACGTGGGTCGACGCAAGCCGAAATAAGCTTAGCTTGCTATTGAAAATAAGCTTACATTTGTTTGTATCTCAAAAGCTTCCAGTGTCAGAGGGATGTGTGTTAATTGTTTTTCGGTCAACCTATTAATCAATGCTACGAGTTCCATATTGGACAGAATTGAAACATTCTTTGACACTGTGGGTTTCGGCCGTTTAAAACACATACGTTTTGTTTCTGATATTCGATGAACAGTTAAAAACTTGAAAAAGTTTTTCTTTTTCTCTCCTGTTTGAGTCATGAAAAAAGGTTCTTTACATTGTAGTATTTTTGAGATCAATGGAACTAGTTGATCCGAGTAACGATTAGCAGTTAAAAGCTTAAAAAAGCGACGTACTTGTTTTTCATTTAATGTCGCTAAAAAATTCATTCCCATTATTGTTATATGATGATAATGAAGAAACCTCATGTTTTCATTGTCGTAAAACCGGTTCCACAGTTCATTAGGAATATTTTTTTCTCGTTGTATTGAGAAATTAAACTTTTCTTTTCCTTGTAAAACTGGATTTGTGAATGAATCACGTTTTTTGTGTGCTACATACGTTGAATTCGCGTCCGGTGATAAAAGTTTGTTTTGATTCGCAATCACATCTTGAAGGCTTTCATATAAACATTTGACTGTGGCTGAACAAATGCGTAAAGAAAGACATTGGTTAAAATTATCTACACCATTTACATCCATTTCGCTAGATTCTTTTACTACTAGTACAACAATGCACACAAAAAGTAAATTAAAAGACGTTGCCAAAACAATAGTACAACGGCATCCCACGTCAAATATCATCATCCTAACTCAATAGAGAATGAATTAAGATAGAATATTTCAATAAAAAAAATTTAAAAAGAGAATTTTTAGAGTAAAAAATTCACTCTTCAAAACTGTTTTTTTAAAAAAAAACATACTAAAGCGTGGGCCAGTGTGATCACATAAGGCGCGGAGGTCTAATGCGTATGAATCGTCTACTTTAACTATCTTTTTGCCTCATTTATTTTTAAAACGTACTACCGATTGTTAGCATCAGTACAACTTAAGTTGAACAAGATGAAAATTCGCTTAAAACTATTTTTAAAAACTTGTTGCTCAGACGATTCGCGTTAGCCATAAAATAACAAAGTCCTCTAGTGTGAAATGTTATTCATTATAATTAATTTGTTATTTTATAAAAAAAAAGAAATTTTTTTTTTTTTATTAAAAATTATTTCACACTCAAGCAAGGTAACACGGAGACTGCCCTTCTAATAATGCTTCGTCCTAGTAGTTGCCGTCGAGGGCTACACTAAGTTTTGGAATACAAAGATAACTAGTCATTAGAAAACGTATTTTTTTTGTCCTTGTGAGAATTTTGTTTTAAAATTAAGAAATGAAGCTTAGTGAATTCCTTAGATAAGGGAAATAAGCTCAAAACGGTTTCGATAGAAAACTAGCAAGACAATTGTGGTACTTTAAAACATTTTCAGTAAGACAAAATGATTGATAAAAAAAAAATTACTTCATGAAAAAAATAAATATTTGTTTGATAAGTGGAAGGTTTGTGTATTAATTAAGTGTTTTCCATTTATCAAGAGGACACTGCTCTAAATAATAGAGAGCCGAGGTAGCTCTTTTATACCATAAATGTCCCAGAAATGTAAAAATTAAATGTTGTATAACATAGCCTTTGGCTCCCAAAAGTTTTTCAAAAATATCAAGGGTTAGTAAAGCTAAAAACGAAGGCCACTAGAAGGTAAGAATTTAAAGTACAAGATTCTATTTAGTAAGAAAAAAAAAAAAATTTCAAATTACCTTTGCTCCGATATTCGTAACCGTATTTAAAAAAGTCATATATGTTCCACCTATATTGGAATCAGCAACGTGAGCGAAAAATGACACCTAACGAGAAAATTCAACATATAAAAAATTAAATAAATACACGTGAAATTTCCGGAAAAATAATTACTTGGGATGAAAACATTAAATCTGTACAAATAGTTTGTAAAGCTAACATAAGCATTATCAGACTATTTATCAAAATGGTGGAGGCTGTATTTAAAACAAAGGTTTCATACACTATTCTAGTAAGCCATATGAAACCTGTGCATAATAAAAAAAATAAACTTTGTATAAAATTTAATAAAACAACATACATAAGGATAAAAAGCCTATACAAACGCGAAATCGCCATCCCACTAAATACAGAGATAGAGAATTATGTCCGTGAACCACTCGGCTAATCTTTAAATAAAAATGACAACATAAAAACAATTCCATCAAAAAAAAATTTCTTTAGTTAAAATGATTCTTTTAATACATTCCATATTAACATTGATAAATTTTTCAACTCACGATAATGGGGGACAGAAAATTTATAGGTAGTAGTAAAGATGTCAAGAATGCCAATTGTTCTTTTTTTAACCCGGCTTCAACAAGCTTAAAATATTTTATTAAGTTATAAAAAGTCGAAATTCGCAATAAAACATGTGTTCTCTTTACCTTTAAAGGAAACACCGATTCAAGTGTTCCGAAAGCAACCCGTCCTGATAAAAGAACCAGGCTAAGACTTCGTACTGGTGCTATTGACAATAAAGAAAAGAGCTGTTTATAAGTGGAAGCAATAGATTTTTTTTCATAAGGAAATTCCGAATGTGGATATTCTTCCTTATCAGTATCCGATTTTTCATTTTTTAACGCTGCATCCCAATGAAAAAAAAACGTTTACGAGAAGCTAACATTGTGAAGAAAAAAAATTACATACAATATTCGGGAAAAAAAGATGCTAAAATTGTTGAAAAAACAACAACGTAGCTACAGATTCTATATTTTCCACATAACACAATCAAAAAAAAGCATTCTTTTTGTTAAAAAAAAGAAAAAGCTACTTTTGTCTTACCTTAAGAAAGATCCTAAAGTGACAATCGGATCAGAGGAAGGAGACGTTCGTATCCACCGATTACATGTTTCTGTTTAATGAATAGACCACAACATAACACTGTCTCTGCCATTTCAGTCAAAACGCTCTTTTTTACTAGGATCATTTAGAGCTAAGAAAATCACATTTGAAATCGAGACCCCTAACATTTGACCAACAATGTTGCAGGTGGATGATAAATAGCGATTCTCTTTAGAGAGTAACGTTAAAGACCATCCGTCAACTACAATATCCTTAGATCAAAAAAAACAAATTTAATTCTTTTGTAATGCGACGAAGATTGACTTATTTTTCAAAAAAAACAAAAACATACCTGTGTTGACATTAAGACAAAAAGGACAACAAAGTAAAGTATTAGATTAGAAACATTTGGCTTCCCTTGACCCTGTGTAGTATTCGCATACCCTAACCATGAATCAACGGAAGAGGGATAACCAGCCCAAAACATAACAAGAAAAGATAATGTCTATAACACCAAGGTTTAAAAATAAATTCAGAATTCTGTTTTTTTCTCAACTTGAACACCTATGATCCATGTTTTACGCCTTCCTATCCTCTCAATATAAAAAGAATCAACTAGAGGTGCCCAAAATATTTTTAAACTATAATGCCCCCCCAAAAAAAATTTTATTTAAAGGAATATTGTAAGCAAAATATAAAATAACGTTCTACAGCTACCTAAATGGGAGAGTGACCAAGGAAAAAAGTCCAAGATCTTTATAAGACACGTAACCTTGTAACAAAAAAACTATAGACGTTGAGAGTCCTATAGGAATTCCTTGAACGGTGTAAAGTAAAAGAAGTATTGCGATTTCCTTTGTATTACGTTGAGTTTTGTTCAATATGCTACTTTTATTTTTTTTTAAATCAATTTCCATTTTAGAGGTCATTAAATTTCTTGAATTCTTTTACTAAATGTGAGTGTACTATATGATAAAATAATGAATATGAACTAATGTGAAGTGCTGGATACTATGAATCTTAAACAAAAACCGGGTTTCACTTATGTTTAGAAAAAAAATTTGAAAAGTAACTGATTTCATTTTTTAAGCATGTTGGTCATGCAGTTTCGACCAGTTTAATATTGGTGTAACAAGAGAAATATCAATTTTTTATAAAAAGCTCGAAATGAGGTCGTAAATTTTTTTCTAGTGTGGTTTAATGTTTTTTTCTATTAGAGATGATGTTAAATCGGGCTACGTTTCATAACATTTTTTTTTTCCGTATTCACATAAAATGATGAATGCATGCTTAATAGAAGAAAGAAAATGTTTTTTAAAGGAAAATTATTTTATGTTTTAACAACAGGTGATCTCTATATTGTTATTTTTTTAAACATTGTTTAACGCGCAGCCTAGTTTATTGTTTTTTTTTTAAAGAAAAATCATTTTTTTGTCTGATTATGTTGATCTCTATAAAATTCGATAAGGAGATAACACCATAAAAAATGGTACAAACGCTATTTTATTTAGCATGTTAACATTTATATTTAAAGAGAGAAAAAAAATTGCGAAACAGCTGTTCAATACTACGTTTTGATCATAGAATCTAAAAAGAAACTTGCCTTATTTTCTTTATTATCCTTCTTTTGGTCAATACCAACAAAAGATTAAATTATTAAAATATTTTTAATGAAACATTTTTTAAATAAAACAATTTAAAAAAAAAACGTAGAAAATTTTTATTTTATCGGGCATCCATGTTTTCGAATCTACGCAGAAAAATTTTTTTTTAAACCACAAATTTGATCAAAGGATTTAGACATTATTCCTCATCCTTAAAGAATATCTGTGACATATCTGTTTTGAACTTAGAATATACAGCTATGTACAAAAACCCGGTTTCAAAAAACGAATCATGCGTATATCATGCCGACAACAATCGAATGTTTCTTTATGTATTTTTCTTATTAAACGATTTAATTAATTTTTTTTGTTATATTAAAAAGGAAGTTTAAGAAAGGTATTACTGATTAAAAGAGAAAAAAAATATGAAATTATGTTAATTGGTTTTTTTTTTTTCAATAGAAATAGTCTCGTTAACCAATGTAGAAATGACAAATTTTTCTTGATTTTTTTTGGTCTTGCATAACCTTCTAAATTTTTTTTTGTTTTTAACGACGTGAAAATAATCGTTTAATTTGTTCTTGGCAGTAAAAAATTTTTAAGAACAAAACATTCTTGCGATGTCTACAATCGAATTTAAATATTAAGTTGCCGAAGAAAATCAAAAAATTGTTTACCGAAAAATATTCTTTTTCTTTAAAAAACGAAGACTTCACTTTCATTTCTAAAAACATTCCAATTCGTTCCTAGTTTGACATTTTTCGTTTTATTTCTTTTTTTTTTTTTTTTTCAATTTTCATTTTAATCCGTTTTGTTTCTTGGTGTTACTATTTTTGTCTATACTTGTGTTAGGTAGCAATAATCTTTTTCTTCCTCTATAATTAAAACCTTCTTATTTGTCTTCAAATGACAAATACCCTTAGTATTGACATCGACTCCATTATCGAACGGTTACGCGGTGTAAGAGGATGTCGAGCTGCAAAAGCAGTTGATTTATTAGAAAGTGAAATTAAAGGTTTATGCCTTTTATCTCGTGATGTCTTTATGTCGCAACCTATTTTATTGGAACTAGAATCTCCTATCAAAATATGCGGAGATATTCACGGGCAATACCATGATTTACTTCATTTATTTGAATATGGTGGTTTTCCTCCAAGTGTTAATTATCTTTTCTTAGGAGATTATGTTGATCGTGGCCGCCAGTCATTAGAAACAATATGTTTACTTTTAGCTTATAAAATAAAATATCCTGAAAATTTCTTTTTGCTTCGTGGAAATCATGAATGTGCATCTATTAATCGTATTTATGGATTTTACGATGAATGTACGTTTTCCTTTTTTTTACATAGAAAATCAGTATACTATTATTAAACAAACTGTTTATTCTTTCTTATTTTTATAATCTAATGGTCAAACAAAAATTATTTTTTTTTCATTTTTTTTAGGTAAAAGACGTTATAGTATAAAATTATGGAAAACCTTCACAGATTGCTTTAATTGTCTTCCAGTAGCTGCCATTATTGATGAAAAGATTTTCTGTATGCATGGTGGTCTTTCTCCTGAGCTCAACCAAATGAGTCAAATACGTCGCATAATTCGCCCTACAGATATCCCTGACACGGGTAAATGTTTCTCTTTCAAACATCAAGAACAGTGTAGTGTTGCGTTTTAAGAATAAATTTCAATGACATAAACCCTTTTTTTTTTTAAACAATGCTTTTTTTCATTTTTAGGCCTTTTATGCGATTTATTATGGAGTGATCCAGAGAAAAACTCTTCTGGATGGGGTGATAATGACCGTGGAGTGTCTTTTACCTTTGGTGCGGATATTGTTCATAATTTTCTTCGAAAACACGATCTTGATTTAATTTGTCGTGCTCACCAAGTTAGTCTAATGATTAACTAAAATTCAGTTTTGTGGTTTGAAAAGAATCATGAGTTTATGTTGTTGATATTGAAAATTTACTGTTACTTTATTTTTATCTTCCATGTAGGTTGTCGAAGATGGATACGAGTTTTTCGCTAAGCGCCGCTTAGTAACCCTTTTCAGTGCTCCCAATTATTGTGGTGAATTCGATAACGCTGGTGCTATGATGTCTGTGGATGAAACACTAATGTGTTCATTTCAAGTAAAATAAATCAATTTCTTTTCTTTTCATAAATCCTTCTTTTTGTGTTCAATTTTTTCGCAGATTTTGAAACCGGTATCGAAAAAAAAACCAAAATAATGTATTCATGACAAAATAATAAGATAAAGTAACACCTAATAGTTTTTTTTTTGTTAATGTTTTTAAAACTTCATCTCAATCGCAAAAGAAACAAAAATTTTGACGATGATTTCATGGACAAAATAAAACAAATAAAGGGATTTTCTCTGGATGTTTTTAAAACACGATGCTTAGTTAAATATGTGTAAAATATAATGCTTCATGTTGATTTAAAAAAAAAATAGTATTGCATTTTTTCAGCTTCATTGAGAACCTAATAAAATACTTGATTGCTTCTATACATTAAAAAGAATAATAACTTAAGTAACGACATGTGGTTTTGTAAGTCACGTAAAAAGAAAATAGATCACTGTTGACTATTACTCCAACTTGAATTTTTTTTTGTGTTATTGTCTTTTTTTAATACCTGAAGATATTGTCTATTCTCTCAATGTCAAATGCCTTGTACATAGGCGCTCTCATCTCAGATGCATAATACTTTTGTTTTATTAAATAAGAAGTTTTGGTTTAATACAAGACTATTTTGTATTTATAAATCAAGGTTGTTTTTAACCAGTCAAAGTATTTATTATTAAAAAATTTGTTTTTTTAATAGAGAACGGGTCCGTTTTCATTAAATCATCGCTTAATTTATGAATTAAATTTTTTTCAATTTCACAGTGACCTTTTAATAAATAAAACTTCTTTATTAAATAGAATGTTGTTCCCTTCTTTGTAAATACTTTTTTTTGTTACCAATTTTTCGCGCGGTACAATTGAAGCATTTTTGAACATTTACATAATTTTTCTTAACACGTAAAGGTTTAAAATTCTATAAACGCTTTCTATAAAATTTTAAAAATAACATTAGTATTCATTTACTAAAACCTTTTTTCCTTATTTTTAAATAACGTTTCACCAATATAGCAGAAGAAAAAAAATAAAAAAAAAATATAAAAGTTTACACTCATAAAATAAAATAAATTGACAAAAAAAAAAAAATTTAATAAAACTTTGTTTTCATCTTAATTTTTCAATGAGGAAAGACATAGGAATACTAAGACCCTGACTTAAAAGAATAGAAAGGGCAACACAACATAAACAGAATGTTGATATTTTTTTCTTAGCTTCGTCTCCATTAACAGTTTCAATCGTTTTTACAAAAGAGCATGTACTCATCCATCCACTGGTAAGGGCCATTAAAAACATATTCAGAAAAGTTAAAAGTGGGTTAGTAAAAAATTTAGGAACGTTTTTTATTATTGGCAAAAAAAATGTTAGGATAAAAATTAAACGTGCATTTGATATAATATGCACGTTTCTTTGATTAACCATTAATGCGTTCACAAAATTTGGTAAAAATCTTCCAAATAAGTCACCTACAACGAAAATACCTATAAAGAGATCTATGTTTTTAATAATCTGACGCTTTTGCCATTCAACTGGTCCAACTAGAGGAAAAATAAGAAGTGAAATAAATAATACTTGAAATGTTGGAATTCCCATAATCCAAGCTTTATTTAAAATACATCTATAGCCTCCATTCACAAAATCATCTTCCACACCACTTATTGAAGCCTCTGTATCGGCAGCATCCGTTGAAGTTTTCGTTCCTGCTTCAACTGCACTCAATTGTTCTCCTTCAAAAGCTTTAGAAATAAGAACATAGCAAACGATTGTAATGAGTAGAATAATAAAGAAAAAAATCCATAAAGGAATAGCAAGCTGAGAAGGCGTTTCAATTGTAAAAACTAAACGACAAAGTGTCCAGATAACATAAATAAGAATACCTGAAAAACCTAACCCCGATGACATGATACCACTGTGATCTTGCGGAAGTTGAGCCGCATAACCAAAACCTGCACTACCGATTAAAACAGATCCACACGTCAACATAATTGTAATGATCGGACATAAAAACATAGATGCTGAAGGAAACCATGAAAAGACGATTGCAAATAGACCTAGCGATACCGGAACTGATGCGATTCCACAATACAAACTTGGTTTGTTGACAAAAGAATATTTGAATAATAAAACATTTCCCGCAAAAAGGATAACACCATATGTCCATCTTAATACAACTGGGATTTTCTCATACCCGGTAAATGTTTCTAAAGGAGTTAAGGCGCATATTAAAGCATTCCAACCACCAAGTTGTAAACAACCGATCATTAAAAACGTCAAAAATAACACATTTTTTTCTGATAAAACTCCGCCTTGTTTTTTCTCGGCAATCGGTGACAAAGTTTCAAAATTGCTTTTACTGTTTTTGAAATTCATCTTTATATATAAATTGAACCTATAATACTTTTAATTAAACCTCTAGTTAAAAAAAATTAAACTGAATCAAAAAACGTTTGAAATTTGTAATGGCCACCTCGCCACATGTGTTTATATTTTATTAAACATCTGATCCTGAATTTATTATTCTTATTAATTTTCGAAAATGCATGAGACCACATTTAATTTATTTAAAATAAAAAAATAAAAAAACCGCACAACAATTTTTTTTTAATTAAAGTAAATTAAAAAAAAAATCAAGTACACGTTTTCTATATAAGTTAAGAATGTAAAATGATAAAATATTTAAAGCACAAGTTAAACTTAAATATTTCCCAAATGCATTGTATCTTATTTTTGAAAAACTGTATCGTATTTGTTTCCTTTTTTGCTCGCTTATTTCTCTGAGAAGTACATATTATTTAAACATTACATTTATTATTTCAATCCATAAAAACTTGTAAACATACGCAATAAAAATTAACAAGCCTAATTTCACTCTATAATTAGTGTTTTCCTTAGAGTTTTTTGATTGGAGTTTCCTCAAAGCATCTTGCTCGTTCAATTTTTCGGGTTTACGTGGACAATAGCTTTGTTGACACAAGTTTTTTAAATCTTCAAAACACAAACCGGAAAACCATTCGTTAATAATTTTTGGATGCTTCACCATCAATTAAATCTAGTGCTTTTTATTATTCAATTTTAATAATTTATTTGAGTCGAGAGTGGCTCGATTAAAAAATTGAAACATTGTAACGTTCTGTATTTTAACTCGCGAGTGTGTGCAAATGACAAAGCACTTGATAATATTGTTTTAGGTAGAATAATTAGCACAACAGTTTACTGTTACAAATAAGAAGAAATGACACGAAAAAAAACCTTATTTTTCTTTTTTATTTATTACGCAAATTCAATCATGGCGATCGACAGTAAGTTTCTATTTTTCAAAACCATAGCGTTAAATGTCACATCGTTTTGACTAAGTTGTGATAAATAAAAAAAATTTAATGAGAAGAGATACTATTGTTAACGTTATTTTTTTTGTGCAGTTCGAGAGTTACAACAAAAAACTCATCTCTACAAATCTCAATTTAAATCGCATCCCCTACTTTTAAATCAAACACATATAGGTTCTAATTTTACTGAACACCTGCCATTATCAAAAGGAAATGTAAAATTTTCTCCATTGTATCGCTTTAATGCTGCGTTAAATGACCCGCAGGTATTAAAAAGTATGCCTCAATACTAAGACGTTAAACTAATTAAAAAAGGTCTCTCTTCTTAATGTTTTAAACACTTTTATTTGTCATTTAGACTTTTTTACTAAGAGCTCAGGAAGCTTTGTGTAGTGGTAAAATTAGATGTTCATCCGCGAAATCTTTCTTAAAAGCTGTGGGTGACCCCGTGATCCATGGAGTCGATAATATGATATTATCAAACATTACAAAGCAACTGCAGTCCTCCACACTTAAAATTCATGTAATGCTTATTTTTTTATTCGTTTGAAAAATTTGTTATTTATTTTTTTTTTTGATTAATCTGGTAGGATAGCGTAGCTTCTGCTATAACACCTCATGTCGATACATTAGAATTTCAACCATTTGTGACTCGTTTAGAAAACGCATTTACTTTTTTAGCTTCACAGTTAGGAATAGATGGTTCTAAAGGAGCCGCACCTCCTATAATTTCTCAAGCAAGCCACCTTCCAAATGATCTTGTTAAGACAGTACTAAGGCGTTCAAAGGATTTATCCTTTTACGACTCGGTCGGTACTAAAACTTGTTTCTTTTGACTCTATTGGACATGCTATTTTATTACACTTTTACTTAAAGCTAATAAAGCGCTGCCTTTTATGCAGACGCATTTCAGGCCCATATATTTTTCTTAGTGACAATTCATTCGAAAATTAACAATGGCTTTTTTTTTGTTTAGAAAACAATAAGTCAAATCTGTTATCGAATTCAATTAAATATTCCCATTTGTAACCCTTTTATACAACGACATAGCACAGAAAATTCGAAAAAATTTCCAGGTTTTCTTACCCATTCTAGTTTGTTGTGATAAAAAATTATTTTGATTTTCAAGCGTTTTATAATGTTCGTGGATTCAGTAGCAATGTAACGGAAAAGAATACTGTAGAGTCTCTTTTTGATGGTCTTTATACATTGGCTGACATTTCCTCTGAAGGTTCTCCTGTTTATGTCAAGCAATTAAGCCTTAACGAGCAAGGAATCATGAGGAATTCGCACCAGGAGGGAGTCACTTCGTTAGTTATGTGGCAGACACAGCCTCTCACAGGTTCCATTGTGAAGGCATTGGGAATTCACTCCATTTCGGTTGCTATTACACCAAACCTTCCGATATTAGACTTTATTTTATTGGAAACAAAGCTACCCTTTGCTCTTTATCAGAATTCCCATCCCCCATCCGATTGTAATGCGATTTTCAAAACTCAATTTTCCGTGCCATTTTGTAAATCTTTTGTTTCGAAGTGGAAAATTTGGAGTCTTAAAGTAAATGTTTTTTTTTTTTTTATTTATATAGTTTTTTTACTCTTTTCATTAGGATTTTCCTTGCACGCTTAATGTTGCAGAACACAAACACATTTGTTTATCTGAGCCGAAGAACGTGACGTTTACAATTAAAAATAGCCTGGGAAACAGATGAACAAAAAAAAACTCTTTTCTTTTCTAACTGATTATTAAAACACACGCTTAGTGTGTATATGTTTTGATACAGTTGTAAAACAATTCATAAAGTGAAATGTATCGCTCGATTTCGTGTTTGTTTATTTTAAAAGCCAATAGTTTTGTTCTAGTAAGATTTCAGCGTGTTATGCTAGAAGACTTTGAAATGAAGCCTTTTTTTTAATTTTCTTACTCATTGAACAACAGAAACAAATAGTGAAGGGAAACATCAATTAAGAACTTAATTTTTTTAATTTGGATATTTTATAGTTGTGTAATTTTTTTTTAAAACTTTTAAATGTACATAAAAAAATAACATTTTAAAGTCTTGTCTCCGCCATTTTTAAATGTATTGAACGGTACTAGTCATTTGTAGTTTTGTTAACAGGGTAACATTTCATAGTCGAAAAAAATACTCTTTGAAAAATGTTTTTTTAGATGCTTCATGATTGGATTTCCTTATTTTAATAAAATGACAGCCATCTCAAATTGACGGAAAGTCAAATTTATAGAAAAAGTTCTTAACGTACAAAGAAGCAGTTAATATTTTTTACCTCCATTATTTATTTAAGGTACTATTCAGCATTTCAGCTAAATAACAGTTTTCAGAAAATGATGTGTTGGCAGAACATTTAACGATACACCAAGTCTTTTGACTCTCTCTTACAACTCTTCTTTTTACAATGTTTCCTGATATTTTTGTGTGATTCTATACTAAAATTAGGAGATAAGCGAACAGAGACGGTACTTGGCACAACAAACATCATCACGGTGGATTACTCAGAATGATTCACATAATGCTATCTAAATTTCCTTAGTAAATTGTAAATAAAATGTGTAAAAGTGGTACTTGTGATTCAACAAAAAATTGATTTTGGTACTCACTAACAAAAACATTTGTCTCTTATGTGTGGGTTGCATATTGGCAAGAATAGAACACATGAACTATTTGATTCCAAGCATTCGTTATCCATTTTCTTTTTGTTGATCTACACAAAACTTTTATGAAAAAATAAGGTAAAGACAATTAATACCAAGGGGTCAATTTTAAAAAATCATGAACCTCGAAAAAACATCCACGTATTTTTTTGAATAATGAATTCACTGCCTATTGATTTTATATGGACGAATGTGTTCAATAACTTGAAATTTCGTCTTCATTTCAATTGTCTTTTTTTCTCAATAAAGAATACTTGGTAATTTAGGAACAGGTCTGCCAGTTCAAAAACGGACTACCCTGAACTTGAGGGTTAATGTCGTAAAACTTGTTTTAGACTGAAATAAAATATTAAAAACTAAATGAATTTTTTTTTTAATAATAATTTTTATTATTAAGTAGAAAAATTCAAGTTTAAAAGTTGAAATGACAACTATTAAAAGTTTTACTGTAAATTTACCTGTAGATAAGCGTGGATATGTTAGCGAAGTAACACGTGATGTTTCCTTCAAAAAAATCAAAACAAGGTCGGAAAATCGATTTTGCATAGATTGTAAAAAATCGTCTCCATCTTGGGTATCTGTAACCTACGGTACCTTCATTTGTTTAACTTGCTCTGGCTCACACCGACGTATGGGGACTCACATATCTTTTGTTCGGTACTTTAACACAAATTTATTTACTACTTTGTTGTTATTTTTTCGTTCTTTTAGATCTACTGAGTTAGATAATTTTACTCGAAAAGAATTAGCTCGAATTGATTTAGGAGGAAATTCACGTTTTATGCAATTCATGAAATCCCATGGTTTCTATACGTAAGATTGTTGCCACATCAATTTGATAGAGGAATTTTTTAATCAAATTTTTACAATTAAATCAAGATATTTGTCTTCCTAGGGACAATATTGATTATCAATCCAAGGTTGTCGCCTTGTATAAAATACATTTAGATGTAGGCTAGCTTGTTGTCGGGTATAGAAAAAATAAGAACACGTAATTGTTTTCCATTAGAATCTAGTGGACGAAGAATTCAATGTTGAAAATGATGAAACAAAAAACAAAATATCGAATGTTTCTGTGGATGCTGAGTTTTTGCCAATCGATATAAAGAATCACTTATCTAATGAACGTTTACTTTTGGAACAACCCCTAGACAATAGGGATTCCATAAAGGAGACAAATTTAACGACTGCAGTTGCCATGGCTATAGAAAAAAAAGCTGAACCATTACACAAACCGTTTTATATGTTAAAACCTAACGCAAGGAAGACAAAGTGTGATAATAATAATAATAAAGCGATTATAATGCAGGAAACCCTAACGGCTTGCCGCGCAAAGCGACTAGAAGACAATTTTGATTTTTTTTCGCTGGAAAAAAAAGCTTCAGGTATTTTTTAACCCATTTTACAAAAAGGTTTCACAAGTAAAAACGAGTATTTTTTGTATTGTATAAAGACGTTTTTCATTTTTTTTTCTTAGTGGTTTTATCATTTTTAGTCTTTTTTGTTACAGATATGAATTCTACGCAGATAATGAAGTTAGAAAGCAATTCTTTAAATGATTCCAAATCCAATGGGATGCCAAAATGCGCACAGGAGTCTTGGATACCTACAAGGCTTTCAAATACAAAATCAATCTCATCCAAAAATGTCATCTCAAAGTTAGTATTTTTTTTTTGGTTTATGTCGATTTATAAAAATTTTACTTTGGTCCTGAACTAACGCGATACGGTTCTGTTTTGTTTGTTTATTGTAGTAATGAAATGACGAGACCACTCAGCGACTCAGATTCACACATAGCGCATAACCTTCAATTTTACCGAAATAGTAAGGCTATTTCTTCATCAATGATTTTACAAAATCAACCGCCTAATCACGATTTAATTTATGACCGTTCACTTGTACGTTTTTCTTTATTCATACATTGTCCATGTTGCCAAGTTGTGTGGATTACATTTCGCATTTTCGCAGATATCAAATGAGGGCTTGGATAGTCATTATCAATACAGTAAGTAACAAAACGGGTTATCGTTCATTTAAAAGAATGCTTGTATCCTTCCGCTCCCCTACGTCAAGCATCCAACCACGCATTTTCTGAAATAAATATGTTTTTCAGGCAACTCAATGTATAATAACACGTATAATAGTGCTCGACAAATATCTACAGGAGTTCACGAGGTAAAAGTGAACTTAATATATTACAGTTTTCATACAAAGAAAAATAAATGTTTGCAATAATGATCAGACAGTGGGAAAAGTTAAATCATGGGTTTCGAAATTTATTAATGAAAATTTAACTTAAATTCTTTAAAATTATTATTTCTAATTTTGAAATTTCCTTTTTTTTTTTTTTGATATATCTCGTTTTATTCAACTGTCGTTGTTCGTGTAGTGTAAGGATTTATTTTTTCTGTGTACAATTTTTACTACTTGCTTTTCTTTTGAAATACTATCAAAAAAACAGTTTGTGAATTGAAAATATTTTTTTTAATGTTTTACGCCACAAACTATGCGGTCGTGCCTACACTTTCTTTAATGATTTTGTCGACTACCGGAACCGTTAAATGGATGAAGTCCTTACTTAAAACCGTCACGTTTTCAGCCATCCTTTCGAAACATAAAATTCAGCTTAATAGTCTCTCCCTTTTTAGGGGGAACACTGAATGAAACACAGAGTGTCGTGGTTGCCTAGGCGTCTCATCAGTATGATTCTGTCTCAGCCTATTGCTAATCTTATTCCAAGCAGTGACTAGGGCCCACTGCGAAGAGAGGTTCCCATCTTTTGGGTCTTGAGTGAGGACTCCATCTATTTAGAGTTTCCGATGCTCGACCCATTCAATTGTAGAGTTTTGAATGAAAGACTCCATCCATTAAACGTCTCCGATGATCGACGTTTTAAATTTTTTTTTTTTTGCTACCTCTTGGAATTTCTATTCTATATGTGTGTGTATTTATAATTATGTCAGGCTTCCAATCATGACATTAGGCTTTCTATTGTTCGATGGCACTAGAGTCAGTGTTTATTTAATTTTCTTGTGAGTCTGACGTGCTGTTCGCGTCCCCAGTGCAGCTTGAAGGGCATTGGGTTCCAATATCCTTCACGTTGTGTTTTTTGGCGAAGAGCTGGCACACCTCTTATTGTGTCTAACGTCCTTGTTGAATCTCTTTAAAGATTTGGTGGCACAATCTTACCGAAGGGAGCTGTATTTTTTTGGCACAAACTCTATCTGAGCACTACATCGGTGTCCGTTTCCAACAAAGTTCAGCAGAGCGATGTTGGCTCCGGTTACGAGTTCTGACACGGCGGTGGCAATAAATGTTTCCTCGTCCTTCGTTCATCTCATTATTCTCTATATGGCACTCCCAATGTTTGTTCGTACTTATTTTGTACCTTTGGATTGAGGAACGGCTTTTCTCTTGGGAGCCGTTGTTGTGCGGAACTGATTTTTTATTTCCTAGATTCTGCGTTGTACTGTTGGAAGGTTTCTGGATTGCATGAAGTCTTGGTTGTGTGTGATGGAGTGAATGGGTGCCATTTTCGAGTTTTCTTGTATTTGTCGGCGTTCTTCCCAGAGTTGTTTGCAAAATTTAGGTACTGCACGTGTAGTCCTCACTTAAAAATGAAACTCTAGGCACCTTCTTTTTTAGAACTTCCTAGTCAATCGCCCAGGACAATTCTAGGTAGAGATGGAAACTGTAGTCTTCTCATGGGTTGCTTCTATAAAAGTCAAGGTCTTCGTTTGATTAGGACTTTCTTGACGAATAAACTGTGAAGTCGAACTGTGAATTTTAAAACGATGCCTTGTGCGGTATCGGTCACTTTACTTGTTGGCTTTGAGAATAGGTTTTAAAACCGTACTGTCAGCTTGGAAAAACTGCTTCTTATGAAAATGCTCTTCCTTTTTTTTTTTAGTACCTGTTGTGATTAGTGGAGTTATTGTACTTGTTCTAAAAGATAATAATTCTTAAAGTCTTTTTAATTGTTCATTAAACTTGTTTTACTAAAACTATGTTTTTTTAATAGTTTCGTATTTTGACAAAAAATTATAAAAAACTATTTTTCTACGACTTCTTTTTCTATTCTATAATAACCTTCAAAAAATTCCTCGTTTACTAGAATATACGTGAAGTTTGGATTGGTGAGACATATGTGAAGCTGGTGAAGCCGAGAAAGAGCCAGGAGATCGGGGATTTAACAAATCTTGACGAGTATACGGTAATTCAGAGTGAAAAGCATCCGATGTCTTCCATGCAATTGAACGTTCTAAGCGTTCATCATCAAGGTCAGGTTCTGAAGTTGGTATAAGATCAATGGATATTGTTTCAAATGCTTGTGTGATTTCTTTTTTTTTTTTTTCATTTTGGTCGTAATCAATAGGAATATTTTGTGCAGCACTATTTTGTTTGACGTATGCAAATTCTTCTTTCGTAAAGTTATTTGCAGAAAAATTGACCTTTGAAACTAAAACATTCAAATTTATATCCTCAGGTTCTAGTTCCACAAAGGCTTCGCCTTCTTTTTTTTGATTTTTTTGCATTTCCTCTGTGTCCCAAAAAGCTTTTTGTACAGTCCAAGGATAACTTCCGCTTTGCAAAAAATTTGATTCAATTTTTGTTCGTCTTGTTAAATAATTCCATCCAGGAGTATAAAATGTCATAACAATTTCCTTTTCACAAATTCCAACTTTTTTGTCTTGATCCCATCTACAAAATAAAATCAAAAATAATACAAAAACCTTTTCTATTGCACCTTAGAGAAAAACCAGGAGCGTTATGGCAATCATAAACAATAGGAAAATATTGTTTACGTACACATACTGAAGAAGTTAGACCTTCTAAAGCCCAACCAGGATTACATTGAGGATGAAGTGCAGGTATTTCAGTGGCAACACAACATTGACAATCTTCTTCATATTGAAAAAAGGGAGTTTTACGGTCTCCTTTTCCATATCCTATATGAATATCTGGTCGAGGGCATTGCTGTGAGGGTTTTAATACGAGTAATTTCATACAACTAGCTAACTTATTGGACCAGCGATACGTTTTAATGCATTTTTTTGTTGAGTCGGGTGGTAATATAATATGCCCAAAACAAAGTGCATTTGGAAATTTTTGATTTAATTGTTTTCTACCTATCATAGAATTTCTTACATACTCTGGAGGGTTCAAAATAAGGCGGTGCCCTGTAGGACAACGAACTTCCGACGGCAATTCACAATTTCCAAAGACATCTTGTTTACATGACATTGCTACTGTCGAATCTTGTAAGTTTTCTATTGTGTATAGGGGATTTACCCATGATTTCTTTCGACATGTTCGCACTTGTGTGCGCATATCGTAATGTAATTCAAAGTCATCGGGACATATTTTCTCAACAGGAGCATAAGTAATAATACGAATACATTGGCCATGTTCATTTGTTTCATAACTGGGAGGACATCCATTTTCCATTTCAGATTCAAGTCGACCATAACATACACGATTGTTTAAAATAGTATTTGGAGGGCAAGGTGAAAATTGAGGTTCTTGACGAAGACTTCTATCTATTTTAACGCAGGTTCTTAAAACGAAATCTAAATAAGAACCCGTATCTTTACAAAAAGCTCTAGCTGGAATGACTACCTTTAATTTTCCATCACTCATAAAAACTGTTTTATTACTTTGACTTTTCGTCACAAAAAAAAAAAAATAAAAAAGCTTGAATAAGTTCATTTTTTTTAATTTAAAAACCAGGTATTGTTAAGTTTTGTAAAAGAGCATCGAATCTCTAAGTTTCTTCGAATCACTAATTGTGTATGCGTGTGTGATTCGCTCGATAAATGAATACAAAATATGGAGGAAACTGATGATTTATAAAATATTAGTCTTATGATTAATTTTTTAATACCATTGTTATTTTTTCATTTTTACACAAAATAAAAAAACGAAATTTCTCTTTACTTTACCTTAAATGTTAAAAAAAGAAAACCTTTCATGATTCTTTTTAACGAACGATAACGAGGGGATAGGTAGATGATTGCAAACTCGCTTTTTTTGAAATAAGCGTGACTACAACAGCAAAGTTAGACAGATACATAAATTGATAATTGATCGTTCTACTCTAAAATCTTTCAAGGAACTATGGGTTTAAAACAAAAACGTGCGTTAAATTCTATTTCCAATGATAAAAATGAAGTACATGTTGAAAGAAAAAAACAAAAAGTAGCAATGACTAGCAAGCACATATCGTCTGTTAGTTTGGAACAATTAAGTCATAAGGTTTCAAAATTATCTACTCAATTGGTAATGTGACTCTTATTTATACAAAATGAGTCTTTTCATATTTTTTGATTTCTTATGTTATCTCTGAAAGGAAACAATCCATCTACAAGAATTTACTCAAACTTTAAAAAAGTTATGGGAGTTGTTAATTCCATTGAGACTGGAAAGGAAATTAGGAATAAATTATTCTGAAGAAACTTTTTTAACTACTCGAGAAAAAGCAGAAGCAAAATGGCTTGCTGACTCGTTTATGATCGTTTTCAAAATTTTACTTTCCAATGTTCAAAAAGATATAAAAGGTTTCGGGGTTAGTTTTTCTTTTTGTTTCTTAAACCATCATATTTCTTTTAGTCCCTTTCCTTAAAATATTTGATGAAATGCTTAAGAATTGAATGTAAAATTCGTTTCACCAAAAAAACAGATCATTCTACATTTCCACTTCGTTTGCTAGAGTCTATTTTGAAATATTGTATTTCAACCAGTGCGACATGTTTCACAAATTTGTGTAATACTTTGATAGAAGACTATTTCTACCGTTATAAAGATTTACAGTTTTATTCCTTGCAAACATTGGAAAGTATAGTGGTTGAATTACTAGAAACAAATACTTTAAAAGAAGTTGATACATTCAACGAAGAAGATATCAACATCATTTCGCGACACATCTTTCTTTTGCTTCATAGTTTTCCTAGTCCGAAAGAAATCGAAAAACAAGAACATAATTATGGTTCAGAAACATTTTGTTTAAAATATCTCTCTAGTAACAAATCAGTGTCTAAAATAGATTATCAAAATGCTTTTGTTTCTTGTTGGATGAAATATTTACGTTTAAGCAACGCCACACATCACTTATCTTTAAGCCAGTATAAAGAGGTTCTATCTATATTACCTACGCGTTTACTACCATTTTTGAAATGTCCTCTAGTTATATCGCATATATTTTTTCAAGCTTTCTATCATAATGATTTACAAATAGCCGTGGAAGCACTTTCGGGACTTTTTTATTTAATAGTGAAATCTCGATTAGCTGAACCCCAACTGCTTGATACAACAGCTAAAGAGTTTTATGCTCATCTACTCACCCTTGTCCAGCCTAAAATTTTTTCTTTAAATGTTAGAACAAGATTTATTCGATTATTAGAAGCGTCTCTGCGTTCAAAATTATTATCTTCTACTATGAAAGCAGCTTTCATAAAAAGATTAGTTTCCGTCTCTTTATTGACACCACCAGGAGCTGCATTATGGTTATTGACTTTAGCATTATCATTGCTACAATTATCTGGGTCCGGAATACTAAAATTTTTACTTTTGCGAAATATATCACCTAGTATATTTGAAGAACAAGACCCCTTAGTAAAATTTAACGAATCCAATGACGATGATGATGGTTTACTTCTAGATGATGCGATACCTTTTACTAAACGAATGTGCGCTTGGACCTCTTTAAAAAAAAATTTAAAGCCTAATGACGAAACTTGTGAAACTCTATTGCACCCTTATTCTCTTTGGGAGTTAAATTGTCTAAAACGGTAAGCTACCATTTTTTGTATGTCAATAAATGTTCTCCTTTACCATTTAAACATTGCACTTTAGACACTGGGATCCCTCTGTAAGAAATCTTGTTAACCTTTTTGATGAAGATATATTTTCAGTAAGCTTAATGACCATTGGGAATCTCTCTTTTGCTTTTTGTTAAATGATAACATTTCTTTTTTTTTAATTTATGATCACTTTAGGTCAAAGCGACGAGAATAGACACTAAGCCTTTTTTAAATGCAAATAACTCGGAAATATTTTTCAGTTATATGAAACCTTTAATGAAAGAACAGGACAAGAATTTTTATCAAGTACATTTTTTGTAGATTGTCGAACAAATTACTATATTGGTGTCAAATTTTTTGAATTAGTATGCTCCCATTAATGTGAAAACATTATCTGAAAATTCAAGCGACGAGTCCTGCTTACATTTACTCCGTTTAGCTTCATTCTATAATAAGGCCCTTTAAAACCCTTTTTTAAAATAGTATAAGCTATATTTTTTATAAAAGTTATTTAAAAGATTATAGCACATGTCATCCCTTCCTTGTTTGTAGTTTTACTTTTTGCAGTTCACCAATGAAAAGACATGGTTGTTTATAACAAACTCTCCTTAACGAATTCCCCGTTTCATATGAGGAGGCGCTTATACTCCACAAAAAAAACGTCTTGTTTCTGATGCATCAATAAAACGAATCGCTTCTTTGTAAAATATCTTGGAGTTCACTTTATTTTACAAAAATAACTACCACGCTGATAATGAAAAACAATAAAGTCATGCTTTTGCGCGTTTTTTTTTCTTCATTAAACTATTAAATGGCGTTTAAAAAAATTGAAATGATCATGTTTACTAATAAAAACTATAACAAAAAAAATTACTTTTTTGAAATGAAATCACTCGAAAACGCATACGTTAGTATTGACAAAAATAACAATTATTTCCAGTGGCATTTATGGTATAAAAAACAATACAAAATTGAGCTATGAATTCAAATATGTTATTTACAATAATACAAATAGGATTTTTTAAAAAGATTCTTGTACGTAGTAAAAAAAGTATTTTTTTTCGTAACATGTTGTACTTGAATTGATTTTTAATTGAAGATTATAAAAAGTTGAAATTTTTAATATATTTTGACGACTTGCCGCAAAATGTTACACGGAAGAAAACCCTCTAATTTTAACTTGGTCTACCCTCCCTGTTTTGTTCAATTTTCTATCAATTTTTTTTTTCATATGTGGTAAAAGTATTTGGGAAAGTTTTAAGTGTGTTCCATGAAGTCGTTCACAAGTATTTGAAAACATTGTTTTTTCGTACTAGGAGCATTTTTTAAAAAAAATTTTGTAGAAAATATTTTATTATAAAAAGTAGGTGACTTAGCGGAATCAAGAAAAATTTCACAGCAAGCTGTCAAGTCTCATTTTCTTTTGATGTAATGGAACTTTGGAAAAATTTCACGAAATCGTTCACCTTATTCTGAATGTGTAAAATAAATTTTGCTTTTTAAAAGGATTACTTTATACTTTTAAATAATTTTTAATTTAACTCTCAGAAATTCTTTAAAATCTTTCTATAAAGTAAAAACAAAAAAGGTATACTAGTTTGCACGTTAAGATTAAAATTCTTCAATGGTGACCGTAATTAACGCGTCGAATTGGATTTCGTTACAATGTCTCTTGTTTCTGTTTGTATTAAATGATTGTATTTGAAATGTACGCGAAAAAAGAATCCCCCCAAAAAATTGTTTTGTAATAAACCGCATCAGTCATAAAAAAAAAATATTTTTTTTTTTCATGGATTTACTAGTAACCATGTAATGATTAGCCACGTGATCCGTCTAGTGCGTTGATTCTTAATTTCACGGGGTAAGCGGGAATACAATAGTCAAAAAAGAAGTATTATTTTCTTCATGAAATACGTTTAAAGTCATTCACAACTTAATATTTTGTTTCAATTTGAGAAAGAGCTTCATTACTTATTAAGATACTCCTTGCCTCAAGTCAGAATAGAAACATTTCAAAAAAGCTCAGGTCATAACATGTCATATTCAACGACTGTACGAGAATCGGTAGGTGACAATATTGTATTTCCTTGCGTTAAATGGTCAATAAAGGGCTTTCTGCAACAGAGTTAGTAGAGACGTCTAGTTTGTTACTGTAAACCGTTGAATGTTGCTCAATATACTGATCTGATATTTTGGGGGAACCAGTGAGCCTTGTTGGGTCTACACGGTCACAAAGCGTCTTCTCAGTAGCCTGAAAATGGTCCTTGTTGCTTAACGTTGTGGATGTTGTCGTTTGTTGTGGTAAACGTCCTAATAACAAAGGAGTTGTAGGTTCTTCAGGCAAAGTTTGAAAAGTAGGGTAAGAAGCAAGCTTAGTTGTACTTTGATGGGAGAATGTCGCTACATTGCTTTGTGTTGTTATGTTTGAATTATTTTCATGTGTGGTCACATTGTCATGAATTTGAAAAGCGGGGGATTCCAACAATGTTGCTGCAGAACAAGAGGACAAACCGGATCTTTGAAGAAATTTTGAAGCATCACGTAATGAGTTTTTTTCCAATTCATTAGCTAAGTTGTCTAACTTTTTTGTTATTTTCTCATTACACACTCCGATTTCTTCTTGATGAAGCGATTGCGATAATGATGAATTCTCAGGCGTGGCAGAACTTGAATAATGGTTAGCGCCATTCTTATACTGAGAATTTTCTCGTATGAATGTTTGAGACGTTGTCGCTTCATGAGATCGGCGATGGGTCGATTCTGGGCGTAAGATTGTATGACGATGTGATATCATACTTGTCTTACAAGTATGACGTAGAGGTGAGGAAGTTAAAAACGTATCTGTATTACCGCGAAGAGACGTTAATTTTTCACGTCTCAGGATTTCTGCATGTTTTGTGCGTATAGATGCCTAGTGAAACAACAAAACATGTTACGTTATATTATAAAGAGACATGGCATCATTCTACCTCCAAAGCTGCTAAAGATTGTTCTCTTAGCCGTAGCGCTACTGAAGCGCGTTCCTGCTCTGCTAAGACATCCGCTTTTAACTCAGCAAAACTTCGTTTTTCTAATTCTAAATCTTGTCTAAGAAAATGTTACATTAAAATAGTATAGAAAACATTATTCAAAACCTTACAATTCTAATTCGTAACGATCTTTCATATCATTCATATCTTTCATAATATCTTGATGCCATTGTGACCTTGCTTCCTTTGATAAAAGAACAGATTCACGTTGAGTTATTCTACCTTCCTTTTCATCTAATTCTTTCATTTTATTTTCTAGAACGATTTTCTAGAAAATCATTATCATACACAAGATAATCTAAAACACGAGCTGTACGTTTTGTTGTATTGCTTTCATTTCATTTCCTATTTGTTCCCGTTCCTTTCCTAAAATTTCCAATTGCGTTGTTGTTTTTAATTGTTGTTCTTTTAAATTCTTTTGTGAGGCACTTAACGCACTTTGACTTTTCTAAAAAAGAACAGCCTCCAAAATACATGGCAAGCTTTTTTCAAACCTCGATTTTCAACCGCATTTCATTCAACTCGCGTGCTTCTTTTCTATTCATTTTTTCAATCTGTTTTAAACTTTCTTCTTTCTCATACAAGACTTTCTACATTCACCGTCACAAACAAATCATTTTTTTTAAAAGTCGAACACCACAACAACTTACAAGCTGCTGATTCATTTGATCTTGTTTCCTTGATAATTCTTCTTGAAATAATTGCAATCTGGAATCATTAAACGCAAATTACATACATTGCCATAAGTTTTTATTTAATATACTCTTTAGATTCTCGTTCGTAAAAGTTTCGTTCGTCTTGTAAAGCGTTTGTCATTTCCTCTACCTTGCGTTTTTCTCTGCACCCCAATTAACAAAAAAATCCATCTTTGCTTATAAGAAAACGCTAGTTTAAAAGACAACATGAAACTGACTCTGCAACTTCTTCAAACCACACTTCTTTCTCTTTATTGCGTTGCTTCAAAAATTCTTCTCTCTCGGCATAAAGCGATTCTTTTTCTGTTTGTATCTACCATAAATGCATATAAACAAATCTTCTGCTTAGTAAAAAACACATTGGTAACAAAACTAACCCTCATAAGCGTTTGCTCATAAAAATCCCGTTCTCCGTCCAATTTCTCACGTTCATGTCTAATGTTCTTTTCATCCTCACGCAACATCTTTTAGGTTCAAAGAAATATTTTTTACGGAAAGCGTTATAATTTGTCATGATTTACTTTTTCTTTTTCTTGTAGGTCTTGATTAAGACTGTTTAAATTGGAACTTTCCACCTGCAAAGCTTTTTCTCGTTGTTCAAGTGCCTTCTTTTCTTCAGAAAGCTTTACAAAAATACATGATGAAAGTAAAAAAAAAAAACCAGAGACTCAGCAAGGACATTGCGTTACGTGCACAAAAAATCACACTTAGTATACATTATATGCTACATCCAGAAGCTCTTGATTTTGCTTATCTAATGCATTTTTTTTTTCTTGTAATTCATCGCGAATATTTTTTAGCTGTTTCTTCGCTTCCTGTAATGAATCCTCAACTGTCTATTGCAGGTTAACAATGACATTTTAACGAATAAGACAAAACATACTGTAAACTCTTGTTTCTTCTTTTCTAGTCGATTGGCTAACTCTCGTAATCGTCGACACTCCGACGTTATAAAGCTTTCCTAGTTTGTTCGTTAAACTAATTATAATGAAATCATTAATTTTTCTACCTGTTCACGTAAAGAAGAAACTTCTTTTTCATGTTTTCGCCGGTCCACTTCTACATTACGTTCTTTCAGAGTCACCTCTTCCAATAATCGAGTTGCTTCCTCTCTTGAAGCCTTAATTTCAGCCTGCAAACGCATTAACCGATCAGATTCAGCCTCTGTTGCTGCTTCTTTCGCCGTCAACAGTTCAGAACGACTTTTGATATCTGTTTCAAAATTTTCAAGATCCAATAATCTTGAATGAAGCCTATTTCTTGTTTCTCTCAAGTAAACTGTTTCTGAACGTAAGGCGTCAGACTTTTGCTTTAAACGCACTCGTTCCGTTGTTAACGCAATACGTTCTCTTTCCCAAAAAGCCGACGCACCACACACACAGATGTCTTTTCCTGATTCTTTAGCTAAACGAAAATTATTCGATTTGCCGTGATGCCGCGTAAGTGCTAAATCAACCGACATAGCTCGCCTTGTACCCGGTTTCGATTTATATGATACATCTTCTGTAAATGTTTTCATGATTAGTTCGTTTGCACTAGTCTTTTCCACTTCTGCAATAGCAAGCTTTGATTGTTATTTAAATTGAACAAAACGTACCTTCATTTCTCTCATAACCCCCGACCGGTACACGAGACTGTAATGATTCCTCTAATATACTACAATTTTTATCTCCTCGTGACGTATAATGTTTTGAAACAATAACTTCTGAACCTTTATGATATGGTTCTGGATCCTTGTGACTATCTTGCCTCGCTTTAACCGTACTATACACTTTTTTTTTATAATCCTGTAGTGCATTTTTCTCCAAAGCATAAGAAACGGGAGGAGAAGAATCGAGTAGACAATCATCCATATTCTCTTGATCAACATTTTCTTTTTCGTTGTTTAGCATTGAACAAATGTTATCATGTTTTCCTTTGTCGACGGCGAAATGCGATGCATCGGTATCACGATTTACTGAAGGTAAAGTTTTCGTCGAATTTTGCAATCGTCTTTTTTGTCTATAAAATTCGTTTCGAACGTAGCTTTTAAGATCATTGTTCAATAGTATTTCTGTACTACGATTTTCTTTTCCAGAATCATACACCGACGGAAACGAATCATACGTCTCTAAAATATGTGTGTTCGTTAGAGAATCTTGAGGTACGTTTTGATTAAAATGAACAGAGCCATCTGTGTATTCAACTCGATTGTTTTTTCCTTCCGGTAGCCTATCGCGTGCAACTTTTTGAAATATTTTTTCATTACTAAGTAGTGTATCTTGAACGGTAAGATTGTGTGGGTTACACTTTTCATTTGCAATATGTCCTGCGACACGCATACTAAAAGAACGTGAAGATGAACGCCGCATTTTCCCGTGCTAAAAAAACACTTGACAGAAGGACTATGAGCTTTGTCACACTAGAGAACTTGTTGTGAATGACTAGGATATACAAGAAGGTATTTAACCTTTCCACTTTTTAAAAAATCATAAAATTCCAACTTCATAGAATAATTGAAAAAAAATAAACAAAAGTATTTTATTACACAAAAAGAAAAAACTACAATCGTTTTTTTTCTTACAAAAATATCCTAGTGGTTTCAATTGGATTATATAGTCGAACTCTGTTACCTGAAAATTTTTGTTAAATAAACAGAAAACGCCTTATAAAGTCTCTTTTTGTTATTACAATTTTCATATAAAAAAAAAATTATATTATTTTTTTTCACGTCACTAAAAAATCTACGTCTATTGTGTCTTGAAATGTATTAAAAATATTTAAAAGTGGTTTGTCTCAAACAAAAAGTTTTGACAAGCGTGACTAATCACGTTTTGGTTTGTTTATTCAAAGTACAATCAAGGTGATAATAGTTTTTTTTTTACAAAGCCTCCAGAATTATAAATACATTAAAACTTTTTTAGAGTAACGAAATCATGTTAGATTAGAAAAGATGTTTTCAAAAAGATTATATTCATTCTTTTTCAAAAATCTCTAGTTATTTACATAATTTTGTTCTTACTATGAATTATTTTCACCAAAATTTTGATATGAAACTTTCCCCTTTTTTTGTATAATAGAACATTAAAAATTAAATTCCATGATAAATGAATTCAAGAGAACTATTAAAATAACAATTATTCTTATGAATAAAATGTATTCATTTTAAAAAAAAGTTAAAACTGCAAAATTAATGCCGATATCATTTTAATCACTTGTCGTTCATGTTGATATGATCCTCAAAAAAAGACATTTAATACTACATGTTAGTAAAAAAATTGCTAACGATTTGTGATATTTTACAAACCACTTGTTAAAAGAAAAAAAAAGGAATTGTCAAGATAAAAAATTCTTTGAAAATTAACACAAACAGAGGTGTGATGCTTTTATTGATGAAAAACAAAGTATAAATCTGGATCATTGGAAAATGCGCACAACTGTACCTTTTTTTGATTAAGTAAACCGATAAAACAATGTTTAACGCCACCCTTCATTCCAACTTATCCTTGAAAAAACATTCGACAAATGGCGAAAATTTGTTGGACCGCAACACAATGAATGAGAATTGGAAAGATTTTGAAACAACAGAAGACGGTGATGATGATTTTTTACCTCAATATTCTCTTGGAAATCAATATAATTTATTACAATCAGCGAATGATTTCACAAGTTTTAATGGAAGTAATAAACGAATTTTTCTTGTATAATTCAGTCAATTGTTTGCAGATGGTGGATTTTTAGCGGGTGTAACTCAAGAAAATGCAAACAGCTCTTCTTTTTCTTCCTATAATAAACCTTCTTCCGATAGTCGTACAATTCACCCACTTAAAATAGGAATGATTCAAAAGTATTTCAATCAAAACCCGCAAGAACACCGTTTAAAATGTTTTAGTAAGCTGCACTATTACAAAGTCCCGTCGTTTATCAAAATACTTTTAGAAGAAGAAATCAATATGTTTAAACTTATTGGATTAGCAACAAATGTACAAGTGGATACATCACAACAAAAGTGGACGTTTACTCTCGATGACGCAACAGGTAAACGATTTTCTCTTAGTGCTTACACACAATTGAGACGTAACTTTGTTCTTTTGACTGGTTCACAAAATTTTTATACAATGATTGTTTCTATATTTTCAATTAGGCATCATTCAAGTAGGCTGGCTACCCTATCGCCATACAGAACTGCCTAATAATGACCCTTCTCCTTGGATGAAGGAATTCTTAAGTCACATACAAAACAATAGCTATGTTCGTGTTTACGGAGATATTGATTTACTTGGGCATTTAGAACCCCATGTGTCTGCTTTCTTTGTCGCTCGTCTTGATCTGAATGACGAAATTTTTTATCATGATATTATTTTTTCTGAATGGATTACAATGTGCTCAACTGATGCATCTCTTGACTCTACCAATAGTTTGAAGGTACCCCAAAAATTTCAAGCGGATGACCTTTCCATATCGAATACCACACCACAGTGGATGGCTTCAGGTAAACTTCTTTTCTTTCAAAAAGTAACAAAACTTTTCTGTAAACCTTCACTGTCTAAGATCAATCATTAAGTGTCACACCTAAACCTATTGTAAAACTTATTAAAAAAACCGAAGAGAAACAAACTTCAAAACATTTGCTATCCCATCCATTCGATTCCTTAGTGCATGGTGGATCGATATTTCCCGGATCATATGATTTGATTGACTCCTCTAGTTTGGTGTCTTTGTCAATGGATTTAGTTGAAACATTAAAGAATATGTCCAGTTTTCGTCCAAATGGTATGTCTGCGGAAGAACTTCTTGCTCATTTAATTGGGCGTGGATTAAGTAAGATCATTTGTGTCTTTCTTTTTCTCACTAACAAAAATCATTGGTCTTATTTTAGAAGTTACTATTCAAGATGTGCATAAAACACTTCAGCAATTGATGGAAAAAAATAAAATTTCTCAAACATCTAATGGAACATATCGTGTTCTTTAAATGTTAAAAAAACAAAAAAGAACATTTTTTTTTTTTTAATATAATAAAAATAAAATTAAAAAAAAAAAACTCAATGAAAAAAACAAAAAACTTAATTTAAAGAAAAAACAATTATTACAACTTGCGGTTTTCTCAACGTTTTGTTTTATTCACAATATCGTTAATACGTTAAAAATTTTGTTACCTAATACTGCAGTAGAATCTGTGAAAAAAAAAAAAGATTATTTTTTTTTTTTAATTAAATAAAAAAAGAAAATTGAATTTAAAGAAAAAACAATTATTAGCACTTGTTATTTTCTCAGCGTTTTGTTTTATTCACAATATCGTTAATACCTTTTAAAATTCTGTTACTGAATAATGCAGTATATTCTGTGCAAAAAAAAAAAAAGAACGTATTACAACAATGGAAAGTGAAAAGTTGAAATTGAGCAAATTTTGTATTAGAAGCCTAAACGTTTTAAAATTTACACCAACAAATGGTTTTCGTATTATTAATGAAGAACTTACGTTACAACAATGTCAAAATCTTGTTGTATGGTTAGAAGAAACGAAAATAAGGTTATTACCAAAAGAGAAACGTGCAGGTCTCCGTTGTACAAATTCTTCAGATCAACCAAAATGGCTTACACATTTTTCAAAGGTATGTATTAAATTTTAAATAATTAAGGATGCATTACTTTGACTTATCTAGTACTTAAAAAGTCTTAATATCCATCTTGTCGAAAATTTCAATTGGTGTAACACTCAAAATAGATTAGATATTTTAACAAATTTAATTCTTTTAGCCTTACAAGATGAGTATATGGATGCTAATGAAGGTAACTACATTTTTGCTTTTTTGTCCTCTCTGTTCCGCATAAGTGAAACTTAAACTAATGTTTTACAGCCTATGAAATCCGTTTGTGTCAAAAACCAAAATTTGAAAATAACTGCAATAAAGATGCCTCTATCGTTTCTCTAACTGCCAAAAAAGAAACACTACCAGAAAATCTCATGGTGCCTACCACTTCTCTTGAAATAGGGGACACTCATACAAAGGATTTTACAAAGGAGTACATTAAGTTTTTACAATATGTAGGATTCTTAATTGTTGTTGAACACTTTTCACTTTTTTTCTTCCTTCAAGACAACAAAGCAATGTCAAGAAAACACTGAAAAAATCAAGAATTCTGAAAATTCGCTGATGTTAGCCTCAAAACAAGCGTTACATTTTACTAACTTTCGTAAGCTTTTTTTCCACCGTTCATAAATCGAACAAAACAATTTTTTTTTCTTTACCTTGATCAAATCAATCGTTATAGCCACGTTACTTGAAATAGCTACGAGTACCTTACGGCTTCTATATCTTAATATACTTGAGACGACGCAACAAGAAAAAAATACTTTTCTTTGTAAACTTCAAAGTATTATATCGGACCCTATGAAGTATCAAAAAGTTGTTTCAAATAAAAAACAAACGTAAGATACGCATGGGTTTAAAAAAAAAAATTAACCCCACAAAATTTATAGATAACATTTGAAAAGAATCGTCACAACAAATCTATGATAAATAAACTATAAATTACAAACTATTGATTGGTACCGAATGATAATGTATTATTTAAATATAGTGCCGCTTGGACAATTATATCGTTTGAAGAGTTATATCATGCGAACGATTGTATCGCTTGAACAAATATATCGCTCGAACAAATATATCGCTCGTACAGCTGAATATTTCATAATTCTAGGAGTTTTTTAAACAATCGACAAGTGTCTATGTTTTTCTACTCGTTTCGAGTATATCAGTTTCGTGAAATATGCATGTACTGATTTGAATTGTTAACATATTTTGTTTGGAAAAAACTTCAATGTCTCATAAAAATTTGATTTTATGAAAATAATTACTTTACAGAAACAAAAACTCGTAAAAAAACTCGTTTTATTAAACCTTGATACGCAAATTTTTTTATAATGTCTCTACATAAAGAACATGCATCATGCAGCCTATTGGTGTTAGTACTATATGAATAACATGAAAACATACACACATACAAAAAAAAACTCTGTTAGCACATACTGATTGTGTACCTAAAGAACATTGGTAGTGCCAAAGTAAGAAGAAGTAAAATTTTTGTTTACAACAAATTGTAAATTAGACAAAACCTTCGCCATTTGCCATCGTTGTCTTGCAACATACTTTTTTTAACGCTTTCTTGACTAAGTTTTTATTTAATTCAGGTATGGTAAACAGCATATTTTTTTTGGTGTTCTTCGTTTGTAATCTTCTGTCTTTCATTTATTTTAACTAGTTATACACCAATTTTCTCTTAATAATTAAACATTGTTTTATTTTCTTTAATTTCTTATATAAAAAATAATTATTTGCAGCGATAAAGCAAATAATTAAAAAAAAAAAACTTATTGTATTTTTCATTTAGTGGTATTAAAAAAAAATACATCTTTTACTTTAGTGGTATACTAAAGACTGTCTAAATAAAGTGTGTAACACAGCCTTATTAAATGTACGTGCTTGTTTGTAATAAACAGAGCTTTCAAAAAATTTGTGGAGTGTCACATTAAACAAGTGTTTTGTTTTTTCAGATTTAGCGTTCGTACAAAGACTCGAAGAAATTGAATATGTCTATTTTAGCGGAACAAAGAGATCATATGGTGTATACGGCCAAATTAGCTGAGCAAGCTGAGCGTTATGATGAAATGGCTGAAATTATGAAAGATTTTGCAAAGTTAAAGAAAGATTTATCTGTAGAGGAGCGAAATTTACTTTCGGTTGCATATAAAAACGCAGTTGGTGCACGGCGCGCATCATGGAGAGTTATCGCAGCAGTAGGAGCGAAGCAAATAGAAAAAGGGAATGAGAAACAAGTTGAAATTATTGTTAACTATCGTATGAAAGTTGAAAATGAATTGACCAAAATTTGTGAGGATATATTGGGTTTATTAGACGATTATCTTATTGAAGCTTCAGCTACAGCTGAGTCTAAAGTTTTTTATTTTAAAATGAAAGGTGATTATTATCGATATATTGCCGAATTTTCATCAGATGAAAAAAAGAAGAATCCAACACAGCATGCAAAAGAAGCTTATGAAGAGGCTACACGCATTGCTGCTGTGGAACTTCCTTCAACTCACCCTATACGCTTAGGACTTGCCTTAAATTATTCAGTATTCTTTTACGAGATTGTTGGAAAACCAGCTGAAGCATGTCAAATGGCTCAAAAGGCATTTGAAGATGCCATTGCTGAACTTGATAATGTATCGGAAGAATCGTATAAAGATTCTACGCTTATTATGCAATTACTCCGTGATAATTTAACTTTATGGACGTCAGATGGTGCAGCAACAGAAAAAGAATCTCATCAACCTGCGCAACCGAGTGATACTGCTGCACCTCCTGCACCAGAACAATTCTCTGGTAATACGCCCTCCTAAATTTCAACTCTAGACGGTCCTTAATATCACTTTGTATTTACGTTTCTTTTTTCTTTTTTTCTCGTGTTTTATCACGTTACCTATTTTTGAGAATAAAACAATACAAAGAGAAAGAGGAAAATTAATAGACAGTAAAAAATACAGTGTTTAAAATTTTTTTTTCTGTTGCTGAAAATATTTAACAAAATTTTTGCATTTTGTCGAATTCAAATAACGACTATTACTACTTTTTGAAATTACAAAAATAATAATTTTCCATTACATCTGGTGGAAGTTTCCACGAAATGTTTTTTTATATGTTGAAAGGAGTAATTAAAAAAGGTCTTATCTTTTTTCCTTTTCACTAAAAATGCAGTCGTTTCGAAATCATTGTCTTGGCTATTAATTTTTTCTTTATGCTTTCATTTTTTTTAAACCATTTGTCAAGACCATCTATTTTAACTACCATTGGTTTTAAACAATGTTCTTAAGAGCTCTAAAAAAAATTTTAGATGCTCTTAAAATTATATTAAAATTTTTTTTTGAGTGTTGATGTTCATAACTCTAATGATGCTTTTGAACAATAACGAAATTTTTTTCAGAAATTGCGAAAAAAAAAAAGTTTTTTACTTTAATGCATCTGCATGTATTGATTGTTTAAAGACATTATATTGAATTAAACAATTAACATGATACATACCTCAAAATTTTGTTTTTCTTAAAATTCCAATTTGTAACATCATAACAAAAAAAATAAAAAAAAAACCGACTGACTCAAGTGATTTCAAAGCAAATAAAGAATTATCGTAAAATGCTATATTTAAAAATAATTAATAAAAGTCTAAAACAACAATTGATAGACAAATACAAAAACTACAAAAAACATTATATTAAAATTGATAACTGTTTTAAAGATATTTTCAACATATATTTTTCAAATATTTTTGCCGTATAAAAAAAAACGAATAACAGTGTTAAAATAAATTAATTTCTCATCCATCCAAGCTTAATAAAAATGTCTACGAGATTTTAAAATTTTATGCTTTGTTCCCAGCAATACTAGTAGTATGGTGTGAAGAAGCAAGAGAGATATGGGACAGGTCACGTTTAATGACAACGGAAGTTTCAGACCCTTGCACGTCTCCAGGTGTGGTAGCAGAGGAACGCAGTCGTTTACTTAAAGTTGATGGGCTTGATTCGACCCCAGTAGAAGAAAGGCTAACAACACGAAAAAAACATAATGTGATATTTTAAAAGGCTTGGACTATGACATTTTCCTTTTAGACTTTATGTTATACTTCACAATATGTTATACTAGTTTTCAACCAGCATCCATTTTCTTTAAGAAAATGGAATAATTCAAAAAAAAAGTCGACTTCTGTACCTTGTTGGATCTGTTACTGGAAGACAACGAATTGACACGGATGGTAGTTGTAAGGACCCTGGAACTTCCGTAACCCCTTGACAAGATACGGATTCGGTGTTTGAACTCTCTTCAATAATTTTTTTTTCATCTTTTCAAAGATAAAATAAAAAAAAAGGAATCCATGCAACATGTGGAAAGATTACCTTTAGAATCGTGTCCAATTTCGCCGTCATCCGTTATGTGATTGACCGTAGATTTCTCTGTACAATGAAAACTGTAACCATACTCAAATATGTGGAAATTAGTAAAGAAAGCAGTGGTGTGGAAGAGTAACAAAAGTACATGGAATTGTTGAAAATATAAACAAAATGTACCGCTGGTCAATTTAATTGACTGTAATTTTCATACCACACTAGTCCACAGTGGAGTAAAATATAAATATCAACACACCTTTCTTCAACTCAAAGGTTGCGGACGAAGTTGATGATAGAACAGACTTTTTTTTTTTTTTTGCTTCGGGTGTACTTAGAACTATGAAGTTAAACGATCATCATATAAAGACCAGTTGTAGAATGATACAAGACATACACAAATCATCTTTGGATGCCTTGATAATTTTTTTAGATGTCGTAGATTGAGGTTTAGGTTCGACGTTAGCCATGTCCATTTGATAAGACTTGATACATTGTTGACACTTTGACTTCAAAGAAGCTACCAGCTTATTTTTCTCTTCCAACTGATGCATCAGGTGCCTCTAGAAACAGTTTAAAAATTTATTATTAAGGTCAAGAAAAACTCTTTTTATATACAACAAAAACCCTACTCGCATTTGAATCATATCTAAGCATACATCCGGAATAACTTCTAAATTGAGTCCAAAAGTACATTTAATAAAGCTTCGAGCTTCGGTAATTGTTACACGATTCTTGTCAAAATTCCCATTCAATGTAGAATCAGACGGTTCTAAAGTATTGACACTTTCGTTTCCATCCTCACTCATGAGAAACCTTGAAAATTTATTAAAGAATCACTCAGGGGAAAGACATTTTAATTAAGAATTCAAAGCTTCTAAAAAAGAAAAACCCCTTTGATTTTTTTATTGGTGCAGGCTGTGACATCAGATATGCGTCACAATATTACACACCTTGGTCACTGTGTCTAACTAAAATTATTTTATGATTCTGTCCTTTGTAATTCAAGAAATTGTCTCACTTAGTCTGTGAAAATTGTTCAAAACCATGAAGCATTGATAGCTCATCCTATTGGCTCGATCCATGAGACACCAGGGAGTATTAAGTGTTCATCCTACTGGCTCGAACTATGAGAAACGGGGAAATGTCGACCGCTAAGTCGACTGAGTTGAATATTTTTTTATAATGGTTTGTGACAATCCTTCTAGTTTTTCTCTCAAACTCCATCTCGTACTCACATAGAGTGACTAGAATAGATTCGGGAAACCTGTACAAAAAATTGAGTACATTTTTTTTTCAATTTCATTTCCTTTTTTAATAAGAAAAAGTTGTTATAAATATTTTAAAGAATATGTATCATTAAACAAAATATTTTATGAATTTTTTAAATTTAAACTTAGTCAACTTTTTAAGACTGGAAGACCATTGAGTACTGCGTTTAAGTAAAAAAAACGGTTTTACTTATTAGGACAGTGTTTATTCATTTCATATCATAATTCATCAAGTATTGTAGGATTCGGTAAAGACACATCTTTCGAAAAACTCTTCTCATATGTGTTCCAAAGACTTGAAATATTAATGGGTTGTGAACTCTATGTCAAAATAAAACAATAGACAGGTATGGAGTAATTGTATCAGTTACATGAGTTTTAATCCATTCAGCAAGATTTCGTGCCGATCTTGTTCCTTGATATAGATAAATTTTTTTGTTAGTAGCTTCATTCTTTCCTGCTGTGTTTGTATCAGCAGGAATCAAAACAATAGTAGGGTATCCAACTGAAAACATCATATGCAATTTGTTTTATACTCAAATGAATTTAACAAGAAAAAAGAAATAAAAAAGAAAAGGGCGTACAAATCAGAAAAGGCACTTCATTCAATGTTCCATCCAATTTCATAAATTTAATATTTTTTTGTAATGGTTGAAATAAGTGAGCCAATAATTTGAAAGTTTTGTCGAATTGGCGACAATGTCCACACCTAATAGGTCATATTGAAAAAGCATTTTCGACAGATAAGTAATAAATGCATTACAAAAAATCTTTTACCATGGAGCGTATATTTGTAAAAGGATATCAACCGTTGCATTCTCTACTAATCTTTCATACTCACTAGCGACAAGAACAAAAACGGGACCTAGATCATAAAGCGGATATAGTTATTTTGGGGCATATCAAAAGTCGAAATAACATAAAGCTTTTTAATTCTGACCTTCATTGTCGCTAGGGTTAGGGATAGGCTCTGACTTTATATAAGGCTTAACTCGATCTTCTGTTATATTAGTAAGAAAATCAATAAGGAGTTGTTGAGTATAGTTTTTTTTTATAATCTCGGGGAGTCGAAACTGATACTATATATGATATCAACATGATCAAAAGGATGAATATTTAGACGCATATTTACTTGAATCCGTGTACGAGAGAAAGGACTTGATTCAAGTTTAGCAATACGAACAGAATCTAATGGATCTGACTCTTGAACATCTAAAAATTCTAACGACGAAATTCATTATAGAACATTTATTGATTGCAATTGTTTTGTTACCTGTGAGGCGTAGGTACATGGGCGAAGATGTTTCACAATAAATGAAATTAAATTTGGATGTCATTTTTTTAGCTGTAAAGTATGTTGTATTATAAATATAATCGGTATCATTAATGGAATTAATTTCTCTTGAAAACAATATATAAATATAAGGTTTGCTTTGAAGAAAATTCAAGGAATTAATATTTTTGAGATGATGTATAGTAGTCTCCTTATTTTCTTGAACAAAATCTAAAATCTGAGTAAAATTGGATAAATCACCATTAAAATCAATTATTGAATCATCAATGAACTTTGTGTAGTTGGGAAAGCTACGTAGTGCAAATATTATTTCAACGTTTTCCAGACTAGTAGGAAAAGTCTTATTATATTTTTTTCGTATAAGCGTTACAAGAAGGTCATCATCGATCAATAAAAAATTGGAATTTTCGTAATGTTCAGAGCAGGCCATAAAATTTTTTCGGGCTTTTGATTCAGAAATTTTTGAAAAGAAAAAAAAAATGGGAACATCTACATGATTTTTTTGAAAAAAATTAAATTGTTCGATAGATTTAATAGTAAAAAAATATTTGGCGTATTTTAATACAAATTTAACGATTTCAGATGTTTTTTGGGGTATAAAACCAAGCGTATCGGTTTTGTTATCATGTAGAAGAAGTAGCGAAGGAACGTGGATTACATTATAAGCCTCTTGTAGTTCGTGTTCCTTGCTTATATCGACAGCTACCATTTGGACGTCCACTTCTTGAAGACTTATTAAATTTTGCGCCTGTAAGAATAATGGTATAACACGTTGTGACCAGGGGCACCATGGAGCATAAAATAGAATACATATACTGGAATGTTCTTTGGTAAATTGACTAAGATTAGAAGACGTTAGATGTGTTAAACCCTGAAAGCAAAAACTCTCTTTAAATAAATATGAAAAAAATAATAAAAAATAAAGAAGAAAAAATCGATAAACGCGGAAATAGGGTGAAAAATTTTCACATAAAGTAGCACTTGTTTTTAAACAGCGACTTTGTTGCATATCGCTATGATTAAGATAATAAAACGACTGCATTGTAAGAAATCTATTAAAAACAATTTATTGTATAAAACTCTTTTCAATACTCAAAGCTAGCATAGTTAATCTAAATAATATAATGAAAATTTTTTAAAATATTAGTTTCTATTGGTGTCTAAATCATAAAAACAACTTCTTGGTTGCCTTTAACTTCAAGTGACACAGTTCTAATCTGATCAGCTTGAACTTGTGTATGTCATTTGATGTATACTCTAACACTTTTTTTTATGTTAAGCTATGTTTTACTACTCATAAACATATTACACTGTTACTTTTCAATTTTTTTTTAATGTGTATCTTGAAGAAATAATGAAAAACAACTTTACACATTTTCAATTGTTTTTTTTTTATTTGCAATTCAGGTAAAATGAGTTTTTTATTTTTTTTTCTGTCTGAATGTTAAACGTTTAATAAAGAAATATTTAATAGGCTGTGTGAAATGCGTGATAAAACAATCACCTTTTCATCTTTAGCATTACAAAGGAGTTTATTTTTAAAGGAAAATTGAGTATTTAATAAAATAATTGAATTTTTCTATGCAGAACTAATAACAATAGAATGGTATTTTTCAAAAAATCAACTTGAAAAAATGCGACACTATACGTTGTATTGTTATTGAATTCTATCAAATAAAAGTCGTTATCTTTTTGGTTAAAATAATACAGTAAAATGAATAAAACAATTATTTCTAATGTTTTGCAAGTCATTGTGTTAATAATATATCTTCATCTGGAAACGATTTTGCCTCTAAAAAGAAACGACAATAAAATAAAAATAATATATTTTCAAAATTTTTTTAAAAAATAATTTACCTTGCTTTAAAATTCTTTCTTTTTTTCTAAAAAAAAAAAATACAATTAAACAAAAAAAATGAAAATATAGTTACTTTTTTTCCCACAAAGATTTCTTTTCAATTTTTTTATGATCTGCGATATTTTTTTTTGACACACTGTGAACGAATGGGAACCATTGATTTTTCGGTTTTAAAGTGGTTGAGGGAAAATCATTTGTGAAAAATTTATAGCTAAAAAAAAAAGAAATTGAACACAAAGTTGAATGAATTTATTTTACAGAATGAAAGGTAAGAATAATTCTGGAGTATCTTTAGGAAACATCTCTAATTGTGTGATAAAAAAAGCAAAGCGCCATCTGTTTAAAAAATTTATCAAATATATATAAAAAAAAACAAAATTTGTAATATATATTAACAAACATTTTTCTTACGTATCCAAATTTGAAGTATTAGTAAGAGAAAAAGAAAATACTGGTAGAGAAAGTCGTTGGCTAATAGTTTTTTTCTACACGGAACATAAACAACAAAAAAAGTTTTTTCTTTTTTAACGTAATAAAAAAAAAGTTTTTTACATGCGTACTTTAAATCCTCCTGCTAATTTTTCAAAAGCAGCAGCAGTTTGTAACTCCTCAGAAGTCGTCTTTTAAAAAAAATGAATGTATGTACGAATCGGAAACAAAAAGAAAAATTACTCGTGGACGAATGATGATTCGGATACAAGACTCTTCGTATTTGATTTCTGCTATATAGTCGAAAGCTGATAAACTAAAGTGCGGTTTTTCCGTTTCGGGAACAGGATATACATCAAGAGAAAATTTTTGAGCGCGAATTAGTCTAAATATTACAATAATCGAATGAATGTAATAAAATAAATTTGCGTCACGGGTGCAAACTTACTGAGTTGTACTTTTAACTTTTTCTTTAATCATTGGACAGACATTAGTTGACAAAAAATTATACTTTTCCAAATTGGCAAGAATAATGTCAAAGTCGCTAGTAAGATTCAACAATAAATCGCATTGTTCTTCTTTTGCTGTATAACGCTACAAATTTGTAAAACAAAAAGGAATTAACACAAAAAAACATAGTAATTTTTACATATCGAAATAAACGAAATCGTCTATTTTTTAAATCAGAAAAAATTTGCGTATGGTTTTTTAAAAAAGTCATTGTGGGTTTTTCATCATCCGGTAGAGCATAAACATCAATGCCATTTTCAGTTACGCGCACAGACCTGTGAATAATATGAAACATGTTGACGAGAATTAAAAGTATTAGACACAATTTTATATAGAAAAAAATCTTACGGGTTATTTTTGTATTCTTGGAAATTGAAAAATCGTATAGGGAAGACATATCTAACAAGAAGATTCAAAGATTTTAATTTCTCTTCATCATCTGGTGTTATGTCTTTGATAAAGCCTCCAAAAAGTAACGCTGTATACCATCGTTTCCAAACTTTGTTAGAAAAACAATCAATTAATTTTTTATTAACTGTTCCGTCAGAGTTCTAAAACCATGACAACAAAATTTTGTTGTTTTTAATATTTTGACAAAAAGAAAACAATAGTCTTTTTTAAAGGAGAAAACAAAATTGTAGCTTAATGTTTATACTACGAAAGGAATGAAAATAGAGTGTTTCAACAAAAACAAAACATACAAATTGTGACGTTGTTTACATATCAACATCCTACCATATGACATAAAAATATTTCCTTTCGAACAGCATTGGTTATACCCCAATATTCATTGGCGTGAAATTCAAACGTCGGTTCTTGATGTTCGTTAATATATTTTTTATACAATTTTATACGACCTTTTTCGACAATGCACACTCTAATAAAAAATGTTTATAGTATAACGAAACAATAGCATTACATTTAATATAAAAAAACTGACTGTCGTGTAGGTTGATTATTCGGCTTTTCGACTTGTTGATTGAAAACAAATGAATTTTTTATAAGATCACTTTTAGTGGCTTCAAAAGAATCCTCATTGTCTGTTTTAAAGGTAAATGTTTCTTCATCACGATCACCAGCCTACAAAAAAAATAATTTTGACTCGACAGTGTGGTGAAAACATAGTTTTTATAACATTGCGTGTTAGGGTGATTTCGTTATCTTTTGGATTGATTGAAAAGACACAATCACGAGGTTCAAATGTTATCTTTGTTAATTTTTCAATCGGCGGGTTATCGTTGGTTTCATCAATGTCTTCTTCCCTAAAAGGCAAAAGTATGTCGTTAAAATTGCTAGAGTCGTAACTCAAAAGAATAACAGACGTTTTACAATCCACATGAGTCAATTGACTTATGTCAGGTATATTCAATTCTATCGGTTTGATGGACGCATTGGCTGTCATATCCCAGTCTTTTTGAAAGCTTGAAAAAAAACCAAAGATTACAAAAGTGTTTTTTTTTTTCTAATGCTGAGCAATTCACCTTTCATGACTTGGAGGCTTTGAAAGTACTTTACGAAAGGGTCTGTAGTCTCAAAAGTGACATAGTTAAAGAATGTTGAAGAAACAATGTTGCAACGTACGTTATATCAGAAGTCTGGGAAGTGACATTTTTCCACTTCATTTTTTTGAAATGGTCAAGCACACTACGACAATTAAGCCCGTTAGTACATTTTTTTTTAAAACAACGTTAACACCTGTTGAAATCGTCTTGCGTATAAGGACGTAATTGAAGATAATTGAACTTATTGGGTTCAGTTGCATTATATGTATCATAAAATAGTGTAAAAGAGTTTTCCTTGTCATCATAATTCCATGTTAATTGATCGGTTTCAAATAAATCAAAATCACTAAGAACATGTTTTTGAAGGGTTATAGTCGAATTTTTTGAATCCAATAATAAACGTCTATATATATGCATGCAAAAAATTTGAAAAAAACCACTCAACTTTTAAAAAAGTTAGAAATTCTTACATTTTATTAAACGTTTTTGGTAACAATGCTTTAGTTGGACTTAAACCGGTAGGACAATTGAAATCACACAATATTGCCTGCTGTAGTCGTTGAATCTTAAAGTTTTCTCTACTTGTCATTGTTTCTAATAAGTGCACGATTACCATATGTCCATGACACTCAAATGATTCTTTCAAAGAACAACAAAAACCCACACTTTACCTTTATCAAATTTCTCAAGTACGTATTGTTGATCACTACCGACATCCGTTTGCGTCAAAGTATCTTTTTTCGAAATTTTCGTTTCATATGAAGGCGACTTCAATTGAGACTCATTAGAAATCATTTGAAGCGAGTCTAACGAAAAAAGGATATAATTCATAAAACCTGTTACACATTTAATACGCCATTCGAATATTACCACGTGAAAACATGGCTTGTTGTTGAGTAAGGGCTCCACTTTTTTTTTTAATTATTCTGTCGCTTCGCGTTACATCTAAGCACAATTACGTGTAATACAACATTCAATCCAAAAGAGAAAAAGTTTTCACTCTTGCCATTCTATTAACATGAATGGCTACCTAGAGTGTTACCATGTGAAAGGTTTAACGAAGCAATACACGTTTCATAATCTTTTGAAGGTTCATCCCAGAATTCAATAGATTCTTGTATATCAGGTACTTTTTTTCTTTCAAGTTGTGAAGATGTGTTTAATTTTTTTGAACCATTCAAGGATCCGTCATTAAAAATAAATATAAATCTAAATTTGTTTTTTGTTCCGTTCTTTGAATAAATAACGTTATCATTGGATGACTTGGATGATATTGTTTCAGACATCTCCAAAACAGATTTTTCTCCTTCTGATTCATTGCGTTTTTTCACAAGACGTGTTACGCGAGATGTTTCGGAAGGTGTGGCGTGTTTTGATTCAAGTAGCGAAAAGGATCGTACAGGTGACTCACTGTTATCATAAGTTTTGTCTGTTGAAGATTTGGAAACTTTGTTCTTTTGAGAATTCGACTTTTCATCGTGACGTGAAACTTGTGTTTTGTTTTTTTTATCACTGTATTTGTTT
Source organism: Hylaeus volcanicus (assembly GCF_026283585.1). Lineage (NCBI taxonomy): Eukaryota > Metazoa > Arthropoda > Insecta > Hymenoptera > Colletidae > Hylaeus > Hylaeus volcanicus. The sequence goes on along the minus strand of NW_026533172.1, from coordinate 521,990 downwards.
GTCTTCAAGGGAGTGCTTCCCGACAGTGCGTTTGAAATTTTTGTCTCAGTGAGTGGACGTGAGGAACGAGACTTTTTCTTGTTATAAGCGACTTTGTCACTTTTTTTTTTCACCTGGCGTTTTTCGTTGTTGTTGTGACCCTCAAAAAAGTCATCTAGGAAAGGCGGGTCCCCATTTATATCGCTTGCTTCAGCTGAGACTTGTACCGTGTCATTTGAAGGAACCATTTTGAAAAAGTTATTTTTTTGTGCACGACTGTCCTCGTTAACCTTTTTTAAAGAGGGTTTTAAATAAGATAGGTAGGAAGAAGTTGTCTCACTGGATTGCGTTAGAGTTGAGTCTTCTTTTGAACTCATTTTATCTGATGCACTGTACTCAACCTCATTGACATTTGATTCCATACTTTTAGAAAAAAAATTGTTCAGTACATCTTTTTTAATTTTTGTAATGTCGTTGGATTCTATTTTACCATTGTTAGTTGAAGCGTAAGTTTTATAAGAATCACTACCAGTATCTTTTTTATCTAAATTCTTTCCAAAAGTTAATGGTGATGCTTTCACATAAGTGCTACTTTTCGTATAACCGAACGTATTTAAGGGAGAAGTGTTCGAGTCACTTTTAAGGTTGGAATTCTCAGGAAAAAAAACTTTGTTTTTCTGTTGCGTCATAAAAATATCGGTCAAGCCGTTAGCAGAAGGTATTTTTTTTGTCGTTTTGGGAAAAGGGTCTGACGGATTTATAGAAGATTTCACATTTATTCCACGTTTTTCGTTTTCATGTGTTGATGGTTGTTGTAATTTTTCATCAAATATGTTATTCACGGCTTCTTCAGACAAAGGTTCTGTGGATGTACTAAAATCAGACTCACTTTGTAGAATTTCTTGAAAATGTGAAAAATCCTCAGATATAATATTTTTCATGTGAAACGATAATTGCGAGTTAACTGGTGAGGATTGGTCAAAAAAATCTGTTTTTTTTTTTGATGAAGAACCCAAAAGCACTGTATTCAAATTATTTTCATTCGTATCGTTTATAGAAAGATCCTCGGTGTTCATATCGCTGGAAAGGGTGGTGCTTTTGTTATAAACACTCATATTTTTGCCGGTAGCATTCCCACTAACCGAATCAAGTACCTTATTGTTACTGATTGAATTCGCGAAAAGTTGTTTTACATTAATAACTCCTTGAGCATGGAATACATCGGGCGGGTCTATACGCCGATGACCTGTAAAAGGGTGGCGCTGTTGGTCGCCTAAAGATAACATTTAAAAAACAATTTTTTATTAAAGCAATGGTTAACAACATAATTAAGTAAACACATTGGTTACGATACATTCATACACGCAAAAAATCAGTCATGTCGTCGAACAATGACCGCAAATTGTCATTTTATTACACCGTTTACATGAAAACACAATCGTCGTTATTTTAAATGCTACAAATAGTGTTACTAAATTTTGGACCTTTTTGAGAGTTTAAAGAAGACATGTTGCTTTGTGAAAAAGCTTTATTTGAAAATAGGTTATGAGTTTTTTTCCAACAATTTTTTTTTTGCCATTTTTCCTCAGATACAAAAGCTTGCGATGAATTGGAATTCGTTAAAGTATCATCGCCGTTATCAAAACTATTTTGGTTTTGATTGCAATGCTGCTTAACGAATTCTTGGATTTCATGACAATGCAAAATTTCATGAGATCCATTATTGTCCCAAACAACGGGAAATCCACTTTTCTTCACACCGGAACACCAACTATAATAAAATAAAATTTTAAATATTTTATAAAAGTTTTTTGATGAATAAAAGTAAATTACACCAAAAAAATAAGGAAAAAAGCCAAAAGTCTTAGCAATAACAAAAAAGTCATACGTTTTAAGGTTTTGTAAAGGGTTAACAAAAAGTAAATGACAGTTGCTCGGATTTTTTTTGGTTATATCATGAAGAATTAACAGGTTATTTTTAAAGATGACAGTTATACGCCAACGGTCAGCGGAAAACGTAAGTAAAGCGGAATCTGTCTACATAATACCCATAAACAAGCAACATTTGACATGCTTTCAAATTTTGTAATGCATCGCAACAACAGACCTGAGTCGTTTGAAACAGTAATATTCGACCTCTTTCTAATTTTGCGTAACAATTAGAAAAACCAGGCAAATCCATCGTTTTATTTATCAAATCTTTTCCGTCTTCAATATAAGCATGCACAACAGGCATTAAGCAATAAGGAGGAACCACCTATTAAACATTCGCATAAAAACGTAATATTTCATTATTGTCAAGTAAGGTAGTGTACAAATGTTGGAATCGATGTCGTCGACGAAGAAAAACTTGGAGGTTGCTTCTCTTTAGAAAAAGATAGTCCTGTTTTATCCAACTGCTCTGATAACGAAACGTGGAAAGTGTCTTTACGTTTGATTTGAGAAGACACCGTCCCTTTTTTTCCACCATTGTCTATTTCCGTAAAGTTTTCTTTTGTACAAGGTTCAACCTCATTTGGTGTCTTTCCCATATTCGGCGACTCTGTTATAGCCAAAACTATAGGAGGATTTGGTGTCAACTGCTTCATTGAAACATTAATCTGATTTCAAATGTAGTCATGTAGAGTGCTCGTCACAAAAGTCTTTACTTTCAATTGGTCATATACAACCGTATCTTGAAGTTTGGTAATAATTTTATCTTGATCATAGCTTTTTTGTGTGAGTTCCGTTAGTTTGCTACTTTTACGGTATACATCTGTTAAAACAAAAAAAAAAAAACCTACATTTTGCCGAATACATAAATAGGTAGTCACATGCTAGTGATTCATTTATTGTTTCAGTAATTGACCTTGTTGCAATGATGTGATTGATTGAAATATTTGTTCCGTTTCTTCAGCTATTTTTTCATTATCGACAGAACCACTAACACTCTAATAAAAATAACATTGTGTTTAAAAAACTAAAGTTTTAATCATTCCTTACTTTTTTTTTTAAATACTGTTCTTTTAATATTAAACGAAGACGTTCTAGCTCCTTAATTAATTTAAATTTTTCTTCTTTTAACTTAAAGTTTTCTATCGGCAAATATTCATAGTTGATTTTTAAAATTTCTGTATTTTCTTTCTCAAAATACAATGAAGACTTGATTTCGTTTAAGCGTTCAGTTATATCCAATAAGGCAGCTTTAGATAGAAAATTTTCTTCGTCAATCAATGAAATACGTGAATTGAGGTTTCCTAAATTAAGACGTAATGCTTTATTTTCATCGATTAAACGCCGCAAATCGCTTAGATGAGCATCTAAAACAGATACTATTTGGTTTTCTACTGTGGTAACACGTGTTGCGAAATTTTCTATTTTTTCAATTTGCGCATTGTTTAATAACTCAATCCTTAGGTGACAATCATCCCGACTCTTCCCAACTGTCATTCACAACGTTAATTAATTTATGGTAGAGTATATATAGATTCAATGAGTTGGATTGGTAAAAAACTTGAAAAGTTCTTAAGGAAAAAAATGCACAAGCCACTTTGGTGCCTCGATACGCTCTCATGTCCAAACTATGGCAGCGTGTACCGGCAAAATGGTTCATTTAAATACGTGCTTATTCTGTTCTTATAAATTGATGCATTTGTTTTTTCGTTTTTTAAAAACCTTCAATTGGTTTCATTACACGACACTAAAATACAAAAACATTTCATGTCAACAAAAAACAACACTTATAAAGATGGAGTGGTTAAAGTATGAAAAATTGGTAAGAGACATTTTAACAAACAATTTGTTTACTTGAAGAATTGTTGTTAACATCAAAATTTTGAAATATTCGAGAAGAGAAAATATAATTGAACGTCCCTTATTGTAACATATATGACCGCCTGATTGTGCAGATAGTAATTTAAAATAAAAATATTATTAATCTTATTTACTAGTATTATTTAATACATAATATCAACTTAAAATGGTATCAACTAATAGAGAGAATTCTCCAAAAAAATCAGTTTTTTCATTTTTAAGTGATAGTAAAAATTTGGATAGATCAAATGACTGTAAATCTGTCCACGGAAATAAAAAGTTTTTGGACTTTAAAGAAAAAGACAATACGCTTCATCATGAAAGCGCTTGTGACTCAGGAACACAAAACCATTTAACTTCTTCAGTCGCTTGTAAAATTTCGAATTCCGCTTGGGCTTCAGGACAAAAAAAAGTCAAAACAAGACGCGCGTTACTTGGTAATGTTGCTCGCGAATCTCAAGTGTCAAAAGATCGTAAAGAAATCTCCACCTGTATTTCCAATCATTTGACGCTAAATTCTTTAAAAGAATCAGTAGGTTTTTTGTTTGTTTTCAAACAAAATAGGGTTTTAAGCCGTTTTCAAAATTCTATTTTTCTTATTCAAAATAGATTGATGTAAAGAACTCATTCACAGACGTTTCAGTAAATGTTTCAGCGTCTGAAGCTAATGGAAATCACTCTACAAATTCGTCAAGGTCACTTCCAAGTAATAACAATAATTTTTTCATACAAAAAAAATTCATTGGTGACAGCCTCAATTCAAAAATACTCGTTTCAGAAAACGGTCATAAAAACCGATTGAACACTGATATAAAAGTACAATTAAAACAATTACCTAATGTAAACCCTTCTACTTCCACAATCAATCTATCAAATGAAACAGTTGCTTCAATATCAGCACCTGGTTTGGATGGTAACACAAAGCCAACGAAAACATTAATGAACGCTAACTATATGTCTGAAGGATTATCTTTATTAACGGGAGTTTATAATTTTTTGGTTTTGCAAAAACAACAATTAAATGAAAGAAGCGATGCGTGCCGCCGCGAAGAAAATGTTTTTGACATAACGTTTGTAAGCGGTCTAGTACGGAAATAACGTTAACGAATGTTCTATTTTCAGCACCGAGAACGTCTACTGGATGAAGTGAATCAGTTAAAAAAAGATCAAAATGAATCGATTCTTCGTGAAGATTACGTCAAAGCAGACACCATTGATCAACTTATCAAACAAACCCAAAAAAAAGTATTCTTGTTGTATTAAATCATTTTTTGTCTTTTAATCCATTTTTTTTACTATAAAGCTTGAAGATTTTGAAGAAACGACGTGTTCTTTTCCTTTCGCCTGCTTTGTTGAAATAGAAGAAGCTTTTAATGAAAAATATATCGAATCTACTAATGTAGGAAAGAAATTTTTTTTTTTAAAGTGTGTAATTTGATTTTTACTTCTTGCGGTAGGTCATTCAAAATGTGTTGAATCAATTGGATACCATTCAACATACAATTATAAAAGAAACAAAACAAAAGATAACGTCGTGGCTAAGTGTTATGGAAAAAGATTTTGAACATATACAACGTAATCTTTTTTTGGTAGAAGACGAATATAAAAAAATCAATTTTCAAAAAGAAGGAATTTTAGCTCAACAAGAACGACTCAATGAAGAAATTTTGAAACGATCCTTTGTTTATGAAGGAACTCGACAAAAAGCAGTAGCGAAAGAAAGGTAAAAAAAAACGAACACCCGATGCTTAGCTCTACTATTCTAGTCAGCTTGATCGAGAAATAGAAGACTTAGAGGCTATACTTGCTCAAAAACGTGAGTTTCGTCACCATCTTAAGAATGTTATAGTTAAGAATGAAATTCAAATTAAAAAAATTGAAAGTGATTTCAAAACCAAATTATGTGACATTCAATCCGCGACAAATCAACTAAACAACAAGTTCAAGACCGTTGAATATAAAAGAAAACGTCTTATAACAGATCGTGCTTTACTTGAAAAAAAAACAAAAATATTTACAAATGATGTAAAAGAGGTGACACTACAAATGGGTATGATAATAGTCACACGTCATATACTACGGCAGTATATAATTTTTTCATTCAATCAAGTGAGACCATTACAAAATGCGTTGATTTCCTTAGCTACATGCTTTACTAATATTACTGGTTCTCAATCGTTAGCTAAAGTACGTCACACCATTTCCAGGGCTCGTCAAAAAATAGAATCTCACTTATTAATCGTAAATGACTTGAAAATGAAGCAACTGGTTTTACAAAATCAACTGGATCAATTCTCAAAACAAAAAGATCAAGCAGTTGAACTACGACAATTTCGCGACGCTGCGTGCTTCACAAAGGAAATACAAAGAGTTACAGCTGAAATGGAAACATTAGTATTACAAGTAGATTCAAATGAAAAAGACTTAAACGATGCTTTTTTAACAATACAAGACCTGGAACCTGAAGAAAATAAATTACGTGATAGTATCAATCATTTTATGTGCTTTGCAGGTGACAATTTTTTTCAACATTTACAAATGTATAAAAAAAGTATTGCTTCTATCGTAAATCCAGTGGAGCACCACACGATAAGTCATTGCGATAAGACGTGCTTACCCTGTGAAGTTTTTCTTGAAAAATCAATTGAAGAATACTTACTAATGGTGGAAAATGGAATTCATCAGATGGCTTTACAAACAAAATCCAAGTTTTTATACCCTCCTAGTTTAGTACAGCATATAGCGAACAATTTGAAAAGACAATTTTTTCAGCATCCTTTCATACAAGTGAGTCGCAAAATTTTGCACGCATTTTTCTCTCTGTTTCGTGTCGAAGAAATGGTGTGTGATTCTTTGCGTATGACATGCCTTCGATGGACAGCTCAGGAAAATTTGAACAACACAAATTTAATAATAGAGAACAAATCTTTGAAAAAAATAGAAGAAAAAAAAAAAATCTTGGCTTTTTTATATTTTTGTAAAATGAGACAACGTTTGGTTGAGTTCAATCCATTCGCCCCTTCAAATGCTCAAAACTTTTTAAATGATTTGTCCTATTTAGCTGAGTGTATAATTACAGTCAGAGAAATGAAAAACTTATTTTTAACCTTTAATTTGTCGAACAAGAAGCAAAAATCTTTTTTTGTAAAACATCAAAATTTTACAAAAACAAAGGGTTTGGTTTCCGAAAAATTAAGAAGCAGCAGTTTTTCTTACCATACACCAAATTGCTTAACGACTGATTCTTTATATGGCTTAAGTCAGCAGACTACTCGTCACCATTCTGCAATATTACTTAATAGGGCAGCTCCAAATAATATGTTTTTCAATTCGCTCGACAAGAAAATAAACGATTTGACTGTCGGTATAAAAATTTGTACGAATGACTCACCCTCCAAAATTCGTTCATTATCTATTTAAGTCGTCAAAAAAAATAATTCAATATGTTAAAAAACAGACGGCTATCATGCTATATTGCAGTAGAACTACTTTTTATGTCTTATTAGCTTAACGTTATTTACAAATAAAAGCATTTTATTCAAAATCAAAAAGAAAAAAACGCTTTTAAAACGTTTTTAAATGATTCTTTAAATGGTTAATCTTTAGCATGTTGTAGCTTGGACAACCAGAATTTTTGCGAACGACAAAACGTTCTTTTTAGCTACCATTTCATTTTAGGTGAAAACAAAATTTTTTTTACAATCTTATTTAAATAACCAGTAGACTATTTAGTCAAAAAATTTAAATTAAATACAAAAACAAAACTTAGTTATTAACAAAAAGAATTTCCAGGTTAAAGACCACTTTCCCATTGAATTGAACGACTTACCGTAAATTGATGACCTTTAAACAAACTTCTGCATCAATTAAAGATCACAATTGCAATTTTTGTAGACTGATTATTTTCAATGCATTTTTATCCTTATATTTTATTACTCCATTTCGAATCACATATTTGTGTAAAATATAGTGAGTTATGTGTAGTTTATATATAAAAGACGGCGAATAACTTAGTATTTTGAAAACAAACTTTAAATTTTTAATGAACAATTGAAACGCAGTTAGAAACAATTTCAAGTAAATCATGTGAACAGATATTTTACATTCAAGAAAAACTGAGAAAATTTAAAAAAAGTCAATCGGGTGTTTGCAGTTGTTAAATGGTAAATGAACAAAAATTTTCCTTAAATACATTCTCATGAGTACAGTTTCCTTTTTTTCAAAAAAGAAAGCTTAGTGTAAAACTGATACAGAACGACGCATCTTTTCACACCTCATCCTTAGGTATTACAGCTACTTATTGGATGAACCACTAGATGAAGTTGAGAGTTTTGTATCTGCCTAAACGAAGCATCAGCACGATTTGGTTGTAACCTATTCCTAGACTAATTTCACGGGATGGAATAGCGCCTTCAACAGCAAGAAACTCCCATCTTTTAAATCTTGGATAAAAACCCCATTTATTTTAGTGCTACGAGGGTCGACAAGTTCCATTTAAAGGTTTAAACAGATGAAAACAGTGTAGAAACTTAAAAAAGCGATTGTTCCATATTGAAGGAAACCAAATGTTTGTTGTTTATAAATCTTTGAAATTGACATAGAGAATATTTTTAATTTAATGTGTGGTAGCAAAATTATTTTTATTCTTGTTCGGTTAGAAATGAAAAAGTAATAGGTTTTTCGCGTAGATGAGTACGTGTGTGTGTGTGTGTGTGTGTGTCAACCAATCATGGAATCATACAAGAATCCATATTTACAGAATGTACAAATAAGCAGCTTTAATACTACAAAGAAAGATATTTCGAACATTATTTCAAACAGCTTAACTTACCTTTGTAGGCGGTTAAAAGGGCACAGTGTGAAGAGCCTAATAACGTGTTGTCTACCAAAATTTTAAGAATATCTTCAATTGCCTTACTTTCGACATGAAAAATTGTTATCGGTCAATAAACCATTTCATTATGTCTTCGTCTCTTATTTTTCTGTGTCTATTTTTTAAGTTTGAGAGTTCTTTTGTAATACTAATAGGTTTAGCTTCTATTAAATGTTTGACGTTGTCAACTCAAATAATGTACTGTAACGAAAATCAAAAACGACTTATATAACTTATACAAAATTTCATTGAGAATTACAAAGTGATTGGAACAAGACAAATAAACATGTGCACTTAAATTACTCATGTTATACAACAAAAGCGTTCTTATTTACTAACAATAGAGCAACCCTTATCTACTGTATTTCTAAAAGGCCGATCCCCTTACACGCAAATCGATGGAGATGTTCATTCGAGAGTTGACATTGACTGATGCCTTTCCTCTTGTAAAGTAGATAGGAAGACTGATTCGAACATAGAAAATCTTAAAGGCATGGAGTGCCTACCAAAGGAGTTAAGAAATTGGGAGTCTCTTTTGGTGTCACCATTTAGTGAATTATCTGTGGACAGCCTAACACTGGGTTGAAATTGGATTTGCCTAATGATTTTTTTAAGCAACAAGAAAACTTTTGGTATCGTTCAGCGCTGGTTGCTTGATACGCTGTGAAGTTGAACCATGGGCACAAAGGTTGTTTCACCCTTGCACCGCCGGAAAGAATTGGAAGTAAAGTATATTTTTATGTAAGAGTATTTTTTACGTCAACCAATTGGTCTCTCTACTAATCTCATGAAATTTGTTAACCCTAACATTTCAACAAAATTATTGAATCATAGCTGTTGATTTCATATACCACGCGGTGTCAATTCAATACTAGATCCTTGAGAAAGTCCCCAATTATTTTAACACAAACAACATGAATTTCTTGATTTGCGGAACCCTTGTCCAAACGTTTTTGTTGACATAACTTAACAAATTATCAATGTGTACCCCTATAAAAACTGTAGTTTACCAAAAACACTAAGAGTTTTATGACTCACATCACTGCATTGCAAACGTTATTTTAGTTTTATATGACCAAGTTACCTTAAAATGGCGTAAACAATTTAAGTAAAATGACGTTGTGTGCAAAATAAACAGTTTCATCTTACCGTATTTCACGAGAAAAAAAAGTTCTCACTTTTAATAATCATCCTTAATTTTTGACGAAAAGTATCGGAGATGACAATTTTTAAAAAAATCAGAAACTTACACTTCACACAACAGTTTTAGTAAGCTTCAATTAAATAAATGGAAACGTTCTATCAAGTTGTTTTAAAATTTTTTTTTTTGTAGTATTTAGCACTACCCTAACCGGCAATCCTTTTGTTTTTTTTTCCCAAAATGTTCTATCGATCGTTTGAAAGAACAGTTGAGTTTGTTACTGAACAAATGCAACAGAATTCCGTAAGAGCACCGTTGTTTTTTAGCATTAAAGCGATTTTGTCACAGGTATTGAAATAACACCAATCATGGAAATCAGACGAAGACCAAAACTGATTACTGTCATGTAGAACTACTAATGCTTAAAAGTTTTTGAGATTTTACTATAAAGAATTTAGCAGAAAAAAAGACTTTATTACACCACGTTTATCCGTACTATTTTTGTTGTAACAATTTAAAATTAATGTTTTGTATCATCAGTAGTAACATGAAAAAGATGGACTGTGCATTTCTGAACCATTATTAAATTTATAGTCTTCAACTATGAAATGAAAATTAAAATAAAAAAAAATAATCATAATTTTCCTGTTATTGTGAAACGTGATACATTGTTACAGTGTTTCATCTGACTGGATTGTGTGTTTTTCTCCCCAAAATAAATAGGTGATTTGTATTCAAACAATAAAAACAGTCTTTTTCACGTCTGGTAACAACACTTAATGTTGGTAATTTCTCTTAGCATATGAATCGGAAAAAACGGTGGCAGTCTTTTACACAAAACGTATTATTAATTGACATCATACTTTCCTTAAGCAATGATTTAACTTGGTGTGAGAATGTCTCTCCAGTTTCCCAATACTAATAGGTTGTAAAATTTGATCATAAGTTTTTCTGCAATGATTTTCAGCTTTACATAAACTGAAACAATTTGGTCTGTTAGTATCAATTCTTTGTTTTCATTTGAATTGTCAAAATTTTAAATTACTTTTATTTCTTGTTAAAATATGCAAAAACCTTTTAACGTTTTTTAATAAAACATTTAGAAATTTTATCTCTTTATGTAAGAGCATTTATTGTTTAATGTACACTGTACATCTCAACCATGATACGATAGTGGACGCGTAGTAACATTTTCTGTTACTACTGTAGACTTAAAAGACATTGTTGACAAAAGAAAACATGATCTCTTTCATATAACACAAATGGAGTTGTTTTCTTTGAATTAAAATAAATCGCTCTAATTGTTCATCACACTATCATGCGAGTGAATTTTAATGTAAGGCTTTAATAATAATCGGTTATGTAAAATTTATATAATTTTATGTTGCCTTATAAAAATATACCGAGATCTACTTATGAATTACAGCATGAACCTTTTGTCATATATTTTCTTATTTTTTTGATTAATTTCATAACAAATTTGTCTCAGATCTTTCACTTTATCCTCCGTGGTTTCACTTCATAATCACTAAATTTATTGGCTTAAATTTTTTTTTTATATATAACGTAGTATTAAAACAATTCTTTCTAAAGCGGAATTTGAAGACAAGTATATAATAATATCGCAGTTAGTGAAATATTCAGTAAAAAAGTATATCCGACGGGGGAGATACATTTACTGAGGATGAAAATGTTTTATTTCTTTTAGTAGATGACGGTTTGGAAAATATTTGATTCTCTGAGTAGTGGCAAAAATTTAAAATAATTATTTTATTTTTCTCAACGAAGGAAAAGCAGGCGAAAACAACAACAACTATTTATTGTGTTAATAGAGCTCAACAAAAAACGTTGTTTTTAATAAATTCATTTGTCTCTAATCCACTAAATTTTTGTTTGTATGCCTTTAATAATATTCACGAAAATTCACGTTTTATTCTGCGCGATGACATTAAAGTTAGAATTAAAGGTTTCAATCGTGTGGTTACTAGGTTACACTAATCACTGCGTTGAATTGGTCTAGCAATAGAGTGAAACTAAACTCTACCGGTGAATTGCTCAAGCAACGACGAAACTTGCCGTTTCATTCTGCTACCTTTTTGACGGCAAGGCTGCAAAGCATAATTATGAGCTCTGAAAAGCTTTCTCATTATATGACGGTCTCTAGTTCACTCTAGCTCATAAATTGAACCCTAGTGGTCAATTAATTAACCAACGAGAAGATTCTTTCTTTTATATATTATTGCTCTCACAAACAGATTAGAAAAAACCAAATATTTGCTCTGCAAAAATGTCTCATGGTGTAGCGGTTCTTAAATAATGAAAAACAAAATTTGAATGTGTTTTTTTATCAATAAAATTATGTTTTCAATTTTGTTGTTTTAACTAATAAATGCGTTTTAAAGGATAAGGAAAAATGAGTCTAGACCGAAACCATGTTCAAAGTTTGAGTTATGAATAAAAATGTAAAATAAAAATATTCTCAAAATAATCTAGTGTAACTTTGGACACAACGCAGACTATAGTTTTCAAAATCTAGGCAACGTCGTTTTTTAGTAAATATATTTTTTTTAAAAAAATTTCCTAATAGACTGCATATATGTTTGTAATACGCATATTTTGTCCTTAATACTTTGATTTATTGTTGAAATGAAAAGTAATTCATTTTTTCCACTTGTAATTTTTGGCTGCCAGGGTTTGCATATTTTTTTGTTCGTCTTCACTATCTTTTGTGCTAAAATCAATACATGGTGACAGAAAACAAAGGTTGAAGGGTGTTTAGTGAAATGTTAAACTGTAAAGAGAACTCGGAATTGGTTTTCCTTAAACCGTTATTGGGTTGTTAGTCAACGCGATTTTTTCTTTTCAAATTACAATAAAGCTGAAAAATAAAAAAATATAATTTTGTTTTAAAAATTTTATAAGGGATATGAATAGTTTTTTTTTGCATTGTAAGCACTCTATTTTCTGAAAAAGCAAATTGTTTTTATTTAATTAATTTTTTTTTAGTTATTAAATGTTTTATCCCATTTATCTGTAGTACTTGATTGTAAGAATTTCTCAATAGGTTTAAGTTGAGACAATTCGAGTACATTAAGATCAACGGCGTTTCCACTATTCTCCTCTGAACGTTGTTGATTTTTTTCATGCTCTTTTTTTGAAGTTTTGTAAGAATGAGTGACGTCAATAGCATTATTTTTAGAAGTCAAACGGAAATTTTCTGCTTGCTTATTGAAATCATGCGCGTTTTTATCAATTCGATCTCTTTTTTTTTTTAACACTTTTCTGTTAATTTTTTCAATTGAATTTCCTGCAGAAAAAATATCTTTTTCAACCTGCTTTAAAAGTTCTTTACACAATGTTGGCTTAGGACGAAGAGTTCCAACAGGTTGATTAAAATAACCTTTTATACTTTGCCACCAAAGACTTGATTCTAGTTTAGTTTCATTTGAAAATATAAAAGGAGTGCGATGACGATACGTCATTAAAGGATCTGTTGTAAAGATAAAACGATTAACAATGGATTCTCTTCTGTCAAACGTGTTTTTATTCCATCGAGTTAAAACTTCTGCTAAATCTAGGAAGCTCTGTCTGAAACAATTTCGAACTGTTCGAATTTCAAAAGAATTTCTTCCTATATCCATGTCAGGTGCCAATGGACTTTCAACAGCTAACATACCAGGCTTGTCTGTATTCATCCAATGCTTTTTATCCTAAAGAAAATTGAAGAAAAAAAAATTTCTATATGATTTTATGTACACTTTTCTTAAGAAGAATGAGCATACTTTATTAATATATCTGCCTCCGTTTCGAACCGAAATGCAGATAGCATCATAATTAAAATCCATACCATATAGTTTAAAAAAATCTAAAACAAGGTGGCCTAATCCCACGGAAGAAGAAAGCTTTTCACACGCTAAAATTTTATGTTGTTGCAAAAAGCTTAAGCAAAGAACAAAAAGTAAATATGAGCCTATACCACCACGATAAGTTTCCCCTAGTCTTCTCTTAAAAGTAAAAAAAAAACCATTTTTTATTTTTTTAGAAATTTGTTCTACTAACTAAAAATGTATTATTTTTTTACCTGGTAAAGAAATAATTTTATAATCATAATTAAAGGGCGTAACCAAGGATACAATTCTAACTACAATCAGTTCAGACAATTATGTGATACTATGGACTTCTATTATTTTTCATTTATAATATAAAAATCTATATAAAACTTTTATCTTTTTTTCTTGAACCAAAACTATTTTGGTTTTTATTAAGCCTAAATGTTTTTTTAATTTTAAAGGACAAAATAACAATTTTTAATAATACCTGACGACATATGAAATGCGACGTATCCATTGCACTTTCTGTATTGAGAGATAAATCGACAGAAATACCCGTTTCGCTATCAATATACTTCACGATAGGAACACGTGCAGAGGAGATCACCTCCACTGCAACGGGTATACCTAATCGAGCTAGAGATATTGTGAGCATTTTTAAGTTTAAAATTTGTGATCCTTCAACATCCATAATAGAAATATCCATATCTCCAACTGGTAACCATAAACCTGTGTAGTAGGATCCAAAAGGAGTCACTGTACAATTGGGCCACAAGGATTTAGCGACAAGAGTTATTTTAGCTAAAACCTGAAAGAAATACGTTTGCGATATCAAAAATATTTTTTTTTTATTGAAACACAACAAAGAATTTACTCTTTGTCTTAAAAGAATTTCTTCAGGTGTGGGGTCTAACCATAATAAAAGAGCGTGTAATTCTTCATGAAACCGACCAAAAAAATCCAGATTTTCATTAATATCATGTAACGCAGATACCCAATCATATTTATAAATCCGCGTTTTTTTTTTATTCATGATTGATTGTTTTTTTTTTCGTAAATACGTTGAATTCTTTCCATTAAAACCTAAAAAATAGTACCAAGGTGGATCTCTAGTAAACAAGAAGAGATTAAAGCTTGAATAAGATTACACATTAAATTACCCTTCTAAAAGACGTGGAACGGAGACGGAAAAAATGGAAGATGTTGTTTGAGACAAATCTGAGGGAGTGACAGAATCTTTTGTGTGACTGCTCTCCTGTGAAACTTCATCCACAGCCATTTGCTTTGTTGTCGTTGCACGAGATGATGATTCATCCATATTCTTTTATAAAACAAGTGTGAAACATGCGAGGAACAAAACACTTGCACTTACGGAAGAACTACTTGCACTACTCGTGATTGATTGCGTCTTAGAAGGGAGAGCGATTGTGATAGAGTCACTTGGGGCATATGGAACATTTTTTTTAGGAGGTTTTATATTGGTTTTCAAAAGATCCTAGAACAAGATAATAAAACGCGTGTTAATACCAAAGTAATATTAAAGTGTTCATCATACACGTAATTTTTTATTGATAGCTTCTTGCCTCTCAATGACTTCAGTATCAAGAGGTAAAATTTGAAATCCACCAACAGGTTGTTTATCGGAACAACAAAACTGTGAAAAGATACAAGGATTCGTTGGATTGAAATGAGAAGGAACGGATGTTCTTAGAGGAACTATTTGTTGCGACATTGAAATTGAAGACGTTTTTAAGGGAGTTTTCCCATTGGATTCAATGTCATTCGTTTCAGGTAATAAATAAGTGTTTGAAGCTTTCTTAAATCGTTCTGGAATGATCTTTTCAGAAACAAGCATACTTGTAGGTAATTTTCAAAAAATACACAATGTTACTTTTTTAAAAGCTAATGGTCATTACTAAATATGTAGCAAAAAAAAGAAATTTGGTGTTTCAGTAAATTGTTTTGATGTTCCACTGCCTCCACAATAAGTTTTAAACATTATAACAAAGTATTGTTTTGAAAAAAAAACATTTTAGAATTTTTTTAGAAACAACTTATGTTAAAAAAAAAATACTTTAAGCAAAGATTGCCTATATTTTAAGTAGACCAAGTAACGTTTTTCATGGTAGCAAAACGAATCTGCATGTCAGTTAGAAGAAAAGAGAAATGTTGTTTGAAAAATTAAGAAACATAAAATTTCTTTTAAAAATCGAAGTGAAATCAATATTTAAAATTTTCTCAGCTACAATAGAAATATTCATTTAAACGTGTATTTACAATTGAGCATTATCAACATTTTATTTGTATTACTTCCAAAACGTTAAAAGATAAAATATTTTTTATATTACTCGAGCGAAATGCAGATAAGGTTTTTCTTGATTGTATCATTTTTTAAGTACTACAGTAGTTTTTTAATGTAACAAATTACTGCATATTACATTATAAAGTAATGATAAAACAGGTTAGTATAAAAAATGCGGAAATGGGTCATGATTTCGACTTGTCGTTCTGTGACTACCATAAACAAAATAAGAACCAACAATTATTTTTTCTAGGTTTTTACTTTTAGGTGTGATTCATTTTTTTTTTGAATCTGAGTAATCATATTTAATTTTAAGTAGATTTAGATTTAACTTTTAACAAAAAAAGTTAAAAAAAAGTAGTTAATTTTAAAATTCTCTCTTATTTGAAAAAAAAAATGTTACCGTACCTGTTTGTGCATCTGTAGTAACATGCTAATAGCTATTGTACACCATCAAATTGTTTACGAGACTCAAGAGAAGCAGCATGCTATCCTAATACAGCAAACTTGTTATAGGACGGGTTCGTGCAGTTAATGGACTAGGATTAGAAAATAATAACATTTTTTTTTATATAATGTAAGAATTTTCTTAATTTTAGGGAGAGTGTTTAAAGTTCAAAATTTGTCATTATTTGGAGTTGGGACGGTGCTAAGGTAACACATTACATTTTTTAAGTATCGAATGAAATTGAAAAAAAAATATATATACATGAAACTATAACACGAATTGTGTCATTTCAATATTATAGAAATTGTTTTGACAAAGGATGTTTCTTCTTGGTTTGCTCGTACAAATCCATTTATGTTTATGGTTCCTATCAATAATAACCATATTGCATATTGGTCGAAGTGTGGCGACCCCTAATACATCCATACCTGCCGAATTATATTCGTTTTTAGATGCTATTCTTCCATCTGTCTCTTCGAATAATGAATATGTTAATCATGCTGAAAATTCGCGGTACCCAGATTTACACGCACAACGTTTTTCAAATTTTTTGAACGAATCTCTGACTTCTCTAGAACCGGCTTTCAACTAAAAGAATTACACTATTTTTCTTGAAACCACCCTGGTTTTTCCAAATTTTCAGCAATGGCATTAATATATATCTGATACACTTTTATGACATTCATTAAAGTATTCTTTAGTGCATGGATTCCAGAGTTTGTGAAAGTTCAACTTCTTCCTTTTCATGTAGTATGCTAATAACAATAATTATTTTTTTAATCATCTGAAATCATTATCACCCTTAATACGGAGTTTATTTATTAAATATGTCTTCAGTTTAGTTTTGAGTTCATATTTCAAACGACGTGTTTTATTTTGAAATGTGACTGGTTAGGAATCACATTTATATACTACGGAAAACGGTATAAAAAATATGTGTTTTTTTCTATTATCAATATCAAAGTGATTCGCGTGGAAATAGAAAAACTAAATGAATGTACTTTAACGCAAAAATTTTACTACTATAACAATGATAAATTTTTTATTTTAAATTTTTTTTTGTATTCATGAAAAAAATTCCGAATTGTTTTCAAAATTAACACGATCCGTTATGTTAAAGGAACCGTGTCGTTGTCATTATAAAACAAATTCTTAAAGTAATCAGAGCAACGTTTTTCATTGCAATTTTGTAAAAGAAAGAAGCATAAAAAAACGTTGTCATCATGGAGTTCACACCACAAAACGGAAATGTTAAGTGAAGCAAGTTTTTTTAATAAGTAATCGATTGAAATTTTTTTTTTTTCTTGTAAGGTTTTATTTTTAATTCGACAGAAACATTTTATATATCTGTAATTGTTATTTTAAAGGCGATTATTATATAAGAAAATCTTTTTTCGTAATTAGAAAAAAAAACAAAGAGGTTTTTCTAATAGAGCTAGGAGTTTCCTCAACCTGAAAAATATTTTATGAGAAAAGGAAGCATTAACACAATGCAGTCATCAGGAAAGACTAATGATCGAAAAAGAAATGTTTTTATTGTGATAACATAAATTCGTGAGGATTGATTCTTTTGTCCAGTGAAATGAAGCAGGTGTGCTTGTAACTTGTATCAAAAAACTTGAGTATCTTCACAAATGAAAGGGAATAGTGGGGAAAAGCAATCAAATCAGGCTAACTGTAGGTGAATTGATAATGCGGCATTATGTAATACATACATTTCATAATGAATGGACTTATGTGCTTTCTAGGAGGATATAATTGAAGAATAGGCATTGAAACGGTTTTATTTCAGGTATATTGAATGATTGCAGCTCTATGAGCGTGTATGTTTTTAAAAGATAGCGTTTTTGAATGAACTGCGAATTGAGCTAGCTGTTATGTAAAATGATAATTTTTGTCAAGCTATGATCAATGAAAATTGAAACTAGCTAAAAAAGCTAAGCATTCGTTAAACTTTTTTATACCGGAAAAAAATTTCACTTCGTTTGGTTGTCCTTTTTACATAGTGAAATGGTCTAACATACAAGTTTTTATGCGTTCTATAAACAATTTTAAAAACATGAATGTAACAAAATAACCAGTTAAATTGCATTGAATTGTGTTTACATAATTTACTGCAAAGCATATTTTATCAACTCACAAACACATTGATGCAATAACCTTTTTTTTTTCTTTTTTGTCATTTGATTTTTAAAAATTGTTATTCTTTTTAATTCCAAAATCTAGTCAACAATGTAATATACAATAAATAATTGGCTTTTTATGTAGTAAGAATTTTACGAATGTGACAATTTTAAAGTTTTGTTGTGTTTTAAAAAAACCTTGGATTGATATGCGTATTTTATTTCCATACACCTATCAATGAACACCAAAAACTCAAAAGAATTGGAATGAGAAGTGGATTATGCTGAACTGTTGAGAACTAAGAGAGATTTAATGAATTTTTATGTTCCTTACACTTTGTTCTTTAAGTTCCTCATGAAGACGTCGCATGCACGGGACAGTGTGGTTCAGCTGATGAGTGGCGAGTCAAATTTATGAGTGTTTCTTGCGTTGAGGTCTTTGTATTAAAAGGGATTTTGTAGGTGGCATTTGAGACAAGGAAGGAGAAAAACATTATATCAAAATGGAGGCGACTGGTCAACTAGAGGAAAAACCTAAAATGGCCCCTATACCAGCAGAAGTTGAAACGTTTCTTATTGACCTACATACAGCAATGTTTGAACGAGATGAAGAACAAATGAAACGATTGTATGATCATGATTTTAATAGTTTAACAGAAAAATATTATTCTAAGATAAGTTGGTTGCCTTCTTCGCGAGTTGAAGAGTTTTATGTACAGCGTAATATGTGTCATCCTCTTCTGATGGCGTTGTATTGTCAACTTTATTACCGTCATTTACTTGCACGTTGTCCTTCGGAAGCCTCGTTGCATGAACGATATTATTCGTTTTATCATTTCATGAAACTTTTTGATTACTTTATTGCTCAAGAATGCTCTCCAGAAAAGTATGTTTGACTGTTTGATAGACTGTATGAAACAAAAAACAATTTCAAATGACGCTTGTAATTTTTTTTTTGAAACTGTGCTTTTCATATAGTGAATTCACTTTACCCCTTCCAACTCAATGGTTATGGGATATAGTAGATGAATTCGTTTACCAGTTTCAAGAATTTCAACGCTGGATAGGTCAATTTTCAAAATGTATATCAGAAAATGAAGTTGCTATGCAAACTCTGCATCAATGTTCTAATGCGTGGAGAGCATCTGATGTTTTTCAAACTTTGTATCTAATTATTGAAGCTTCGGGTATCAATGTTTATTTAGAAAATGAGAATAGTCAAAATGATGGAATCGCGACGCTTCGCAATATGAAGGAACCAACTTTTCCTATTCTTTTGGGCTATTTTTCAATTATTTCTCTCATGCGGTATGTTAACAAGTTGTTGTTGTTTTTGTACCAAAATAGGTATTTCTTTTTAACAACAGACTTCATGTAGCTATAGGAGATTACAAAACAGCCTTCCATGTTGCTAGGAATATAAGACTCTCAACGAATGCTTTGTATTGGAAAGTTCCAGCATGCCACGTCACTTTATTTTATAATCTGAGTTTTGCTTATATGATGATGAGGTCTGTGTGATCAATTTTGTTGTGTTATAATTAACACTTTTTTTTTTTAAGGCGTTATCAAGATGCATTGCGTGTTTTATCCCAAGTTTTAGTTTTTCTTAGCAAGTAATAACATAAATAGAAAATCGCGTGTATTTTTTTTTATCAGGAGTCGTGGTTATCTTTCAACACAAGGTTATCAACATGATGTGATGGCTCGAATGACTGATAAAATGTATCATGTTGTTATGCTATGCCATGCGTTAAGTCCTAGCCGTTTGGAAAATTCCATTCAATCACGGTTACAAGAAAAATTAGCTGATAAGTATTGCAAGTAAGTTGATTTCATTTAAAAAAAAATACCCGTATAAAAAAAAAACACTTTAGATTGCAATCAGATAATGAAGAGGCTTATAAAGAAGTGTTTGTTAAAGCGTGTCCCAAATTTGTGACACCCGTTATTTGTTCGTTCAATGATCCCCGCGAAGTACTCGAAATCGATCAACAAGAACCTTTGAATCGCCAACTAAATGTTTTTTTAAAAGATGTTTTTTATCAACATCGTGTCTTTAATGTCCGCTCCGTTGCGAAACTTTATAACAATTTATCTCTTTCCGTAAGTCGTTTGTAGCATTGGTTTTTTTTTTTTTTAAATAAATGTCGTTTTTTTTATACTACTTTTTAGAAATTAGCAAATTTAATGGATTTGACACAAAAAAATGCTGTCGAGATCGTTCGTTCCGAAATGTTGTGTGTTAAAAGTCGTGCTGAACAAGTTATTTGGAAGAGTGGATCCTTACTTGACGGAGAACGTGTTGAGCTTCTAAACGATTTAGATATTTATTTGGATACGGATACGATCCACGTCAAAGTTAGCTTACAAAACATTTTTAAAAAAGTTAATTTGTATATATATTGAATAGAATCTTGCAACGCATGAAAATTTCGTCCACGCATTTGTTGAGCAAATTCAGAGAATCAAGGTATAATACAGATCATTTTTGAGAGTCTACTATTATTTATTGTATGTCAGGATCTGACAAATATGGTTAATACAACCGGTAAAGCTGAAGTAAAGAAGAATATTTTAAACCCGGTGTAAAATGTTTTATCCTTTTTTTCTCTCAAAAAAAACGTTTTTGTTAAAAGAAAGTCAACCTACAAACCATGAGTGACATAAAAAGTATTACCCTTTAATTGTCATACTGAACAAATCAAGTAGATTTTTGTTATCACACTTAAGATATGAATAATCATGCTAAAAGAAAATGACTTTTTTTTTTTTTATATTAAGAAAACATTGATTTTATTAATTATTTTTTGTTTATCTAAAAAAAATATTCATTTTCTTGATACTTAAAGCAAATAGAAAGAGAAATGCGTTGTTCTTTAATTCGTCAATAATGAAAGAAATTTGAATCTTCATATGCGTTGTTTTAAGATTTTATCGTAGTTTTTGTACTCTATTGACGTGTTCCTAAATGTTAAAAATAATCCACTATTCCTAAAACAAAAATAGTTTTTCATTCACTTGTTAATGTTTTTGGAATTAAATTATATTAGTTCTATGAAGAAAACCATCTCGTCTTTTTGTTGTCGCATCAAATCAGATAACTTTTTTACAACAGAAATTTCGAAAGGTTATCACAATAGTTTCAGCACACTACATGTTTTGCCATTTGTTAAAAATAAAAAGACATACACGGACTTGTTTTAGAAAAATTAGTAGGCTCGTTTGATAGTATCTATAAATCAGCTTTTAAGGTTTGAATGAAAGAGCTCACGAAATCGTGTGACATATCAAAATTCATTGAAAAAATTACAAAAGAAAAAAAATAAAGTTTTGAACCACAAAAAAAAAAGTGAATAATACTGAATCAAGAAATGCAAATAGTGTTCATAGTCCTACGTCACTGGAATCAATATTGAACTTTATCGACAATTCGTACTTGCTAGAAAGGCTGCACAACATTTAAGCGATAGGACATTTGTTTTGACCGGTCACATGTAGTTATGTTGTTTTATATAAATATCAAGTATAAAACCATCCAATTTTATTCAAACCATTCAAGTTAAAGTTATAGTAAAGTCGTTTAATAGACGAAAGCTGTCAATGGTTTTAACGGCAATTAACGAAATTGATCATTTACTTTTCTTATACTTGTTTCTTTCTACTGGAAAAGAAAGTGTACTATTATAATTACATTGTTGATGTCACTATTCTACGCTTATCTTTTCGGTTTTCATACATATACAAACTAAAAGATTATAATAGATATACACTATTTTTGCAAAAATATAAAGTAGAGAAGATATTAAGCTACTCGACGACATTGACGGAAGGAAACGCAACTGCGACCGAAAACAACCCCACTGTATGAGACATAGCACGCCCTTGTTCGACAAATGAAAGATTTTTATTATTATGCTTTATAAACAGTTCACTCTATCAAAAAGAAATTGATTTTAAACTGAACAAATTGCTTGTAATAAAGAAAAAAAAAGAAAGAATTATTAGAAACGATTAGTGACATTCTAGTTTGAATTGTGTAATATATTCTTTTCTTTTAACGTTTTACTACGACGACGTTTTAATAAGTGAAGGTATTTTTTATTAGTATAAAAAAATAAAATAACATTCTGTCTATTGTCATTTTTAAAAAATGGTAAAAGCTAACGACATAATCGTTACAACTGCAGGACCGTGCTCCCTTTAACACCACGACAAAAAGACACTAGATTTGATCACGGACACCATTTAATTAAAATAATAGATAATGGTTTTTCACTAATAACCAATTACCGAGAATCACACACTTGTTGCAATAGACAATGCTATAACACTAGGAAATTAGTATACACTATAAATTTAAAATTTAATTTGGTAATTCAATTTTTCGTATGTATGAAAAAAATTAGCTGTATTGAAAAGTAGTCTATTTTAACATCGACATTTCATTTAACTCGAGTTCAGGAAAACAGCTTTAAAAGTAGATGAAAACTTTTTTCATGGTGAAAGAGTTGCTAGACGAAAAAAAAAGTAGTGCCACAGTTGTACAGTTATAATGAATAACGCGTTTTGTAACGGTGAACTTATTAAAATCAATAATCTAACTAGAGTAACTTGGAAATGGTAATTATTTTAGGGCATTATGAAGTGTGATAACAATAGATAGAGGTGAAAAATTTCAACTAAATAAAGCTTTTGTTATCATTAGTGTTTGCACTTCGAATCAAGGAAGACCAAAAACAAAAAAAATTAAGCATGTGTTTCCGGCGTGATTTCATTTATAGTTTTCAGACTATTCTTGTTCTCACTAGTTGTTTGACGTCCATATAAAAGATTTTGGACATCTGTATTTTAAATCGTTATGAATAGAATATCCAATGAATAAACTCACCTTCACCAATCGCTACTTTACAATTTTCACTTAAAAGATATTTTCCAAAATAGTGCTCGGCGAAAACGCGCAATTTCTGCCAAGTAAATATTTATATGTAAAATAAATAACTAAACAAGGTTTGATATCTATATATACCTCTGGATACGATAGAGTCCAATGACACGGCTTTTTCACAACACGGTTCCAATCAATTCCTTTTTAAAAATTTTATGCTGCAAAGCAAGCTATTAATTTTTTTTCCTACCTGCATTAGGTGCGCATTTAGTACAGTTCTTTATAACTTCAGTACGCGTAGCATCGTTTCCTAACGCAAGCTCTAATAAAAAGTAAGCACCCCACGCATCTCCAAATCTATACGATACATTATAAAATTAGTATTGATTGAATGTCTCTATAGAATAACAAAATAAGGCTTACTTAGAATTGAGTGTAACAGTACGATTCATCCACCGACGTGCTTTTGCAAGTTTTCCATTAGCCCAAAACAATCTAAAAAAAGTTGGATTTTATAGAAATTTTATATATTTTTATTTAAAAAAAAAAGTTACTTGGCGATTGCTAATATTACATATGGATCATTTTCACACTGATTCAGTGCACAAACCGATTTAGCGTTCTGAGACGGAAAAAAAGTAACTTAAACTATCAAAAAATATTTATACGTTTGTTGTGGAATTAAATGAAAAAAAAACGATTTTTCATTAAAGGATTACGCACTCCTTAATATAGGAAGTACTTATCAGTGGGTAATAAAAAAATCTAGTGACTATAAAAATAGTATTTTAATTTGAACTTACTCTAGAATTTGTGGGTTCCAGAAAAATGGCTTCAGACCATAGAACTCCTGACTTTGGACATTCTTGTAACGCTCTCGACATCATGTGATGTGCTATTTTCAGATTCGGTACTGAACTGTTATTTTCCAATTGAAACTCAAAAGTATTTGGAACTCCTGAACAAGCTTTTTCTAGGCGAACCGCAAATAACCATAAAAGATCTTGCTTGGGATTCTTAAATCTGGCCTATAAAAAAAAAATTGAAAATTTTTTTTTTTTGAATTTGAACAAACTTCTTCTATAACAGCACGAGCTCTATTATAATTTTTTTCTGTCAAATAAATTTCAGCTGCGCACAACCAAAGCTCTATACAATTAGAGCAATGTTTCAATCCTTCTTCGAATTGTTTAATGGCTTCAGGAACATCTTCAGGAGATTTTTCTAGATGAAGCTGCCCATAAATCATCCATAGTTTGTCACAATTTGGATGTATGCGTAACGCATCGCGAACGAGCTCCATTGAACGATCATACTCTTGAAGAAACCGTTCTAGTTGAATTGATTGAATCCAGACCTAATAAAATTGTGCGGCATACTCACAATTTTTTATAAACGTGAAAATCATACTTTGACACTATTGTTACAACGCAGACGTGCTTGTTGCAATAACACTCGAGCTCTTTCGAATTCCCCAGTTTCTCGTTCTAATTTGACAGCCGCCTAATGCATTCCAAATTACTAACATTTAAACTTTTATTTTGTATAAATCAAAACCAACCAGCGATACAGCTTCTTTGTTTTCTACATGTGTGAAGGCGTTTGAGAGCAATTGTCGTGCTGCATTCACATCTCGAGATAACCATTTTTGCTTTGCTGCCATTAACCATAGAGCCTCGGAGCCTGGACAATCCTTTACCGCCTATAAATATAATTTAATGCGATAAATGTATAGGATCTTATGTTTCTAATTATAAATAAAATTAAACGTTTACATTGCATAACAGTTCATCTAGACTTGAAGATGTTCCATGATGCAGCTCTAATTGGGCTAAAGAAATCCAGCCTTTTTCAAAGCCCCGCAAAAATTGTAAACAATTTGTATAGAGAGATCTTGCGGTTTCCACACAACCCCGAGATAAGGCCCCCTCTGCATCTTCTAACCAAATGCGAGCACGGTTAACACTCTCAACGCCAATACTCATAGTCACCTACAAGTTTACTCAAATAAAAATGTGGATTAATGTTTATTTACAGTAAATAAACCTCTTCTACAAAATATTTACTTTGACAATCATAATACATGTTTGCTTATACGAAGTTTTTTCGCTTTCTTCCGCAAATTTAAGCCAGTGCTCACGATCAAAATTAACCCCTTTAGAACTTAAATTTGTAACAGCTCTTGTAATAATTTTCTCAACCTAAGAAAAACTTAATTTTAAATCAGAGGGTGGGAATCTTATGGTAAATGAATATCAGGAGATAATTGGAATTTCAAATACTTAAAAAAAAATTGTTAATTTTTATAGCTTATAGATACGAAAGAATTATGTAGTAAATTTAGGTATATAGTACCATTTCCAAATTTCCATGAGTTTCCTCAAGCTTTGCAGCACTAATCCAAACTTCAACACTTGTAGGAACCTGCTTTCTCGCTTCATTCAGTACTTTCTACCATGACGAGAACAAGCATATCCTCACTTAAACGTGTAGTTATTCTTAAACATAATACCTGTGCATCTGCATAAGATGATAGACGTGCTAAAGCTAACCAAATTTCGACTGATTGAGGAACACATTCAACTGCCCGTGTTAACATTATCCTTGCAGCTTCCGGTTCTTCCATAGAAATCGCTTCTTTCCAAAGTTTAACCTAAATTTATAAAACCAATGCGTTTTGCAGTAACCAAGAATCACACTAAAATTGTTACTGAATTAGGAATAAACTGTAATGCCTTTCTTAAAACAATTTTCTTTGTCTTTATATCACTTTCTTTATTCGCGGCTTCTTGCCAAAGTTTTACCTATCAATTTTTCAAATCAATTCAAAAAATTAATACAGTTGTGTTTCATTTTACTCACAGATTGAGGTATTTGCTTAATACCATTAGCCAAAATAGCTTTTGCATCTACAGGTTTTTCAAAACGTGCTGCTTCCAACCAGATATCCTCATTTTTAGGACAGTTAATACACCCCTGGGCAATCAATTCCCGAGCGGCTTGCAGTTTTCCTGAAATTTTATACGAAAGAAATGTGTAAATGCCTTTTTTAAGTTTTTTTTTTTTGACCTCGTAATTCTTCTAAACGAGCAGCTGCAATCCACCCTGGAGCGTGTTGTGGATTCGTTTGAATAACTGACCGAAGTAAAAGACGTGCTTTTTTTACATCAGCAATATGAGCATCGGTTGATATCTATATGGTTGTTAATAAACTAAAATTAAAATAGTAGCTTTTCATTTTCAAATACCGGCATTGAGTTAAGGTCAGTTAGATAGCCTTTAGGGTCAATAACAGTTTGGCCAGAAACATTGTCCATAACTTTATCAAGTTTTACAGAAAGAACCGTTCCTCTAGCCTCTCCTAAATCGTTAAGTGAAGGTGCTTGTCGCCCGGCCAGAGATGTTCGATATCCTCCAAATGTTGTAGTACTTCCACCCATTAATGGAGTACTTAAGCCAAGTGGTGTACGTAAACCCAAAGGCGTTTGAAGTCCAAAAGGCGTTTGTAGACCCAAACCAATCGGAGTCGTTGTACCTCCTCCAATATCTCCAGAAGGATCAATAGATCCTACCATTTGTGTGGAAGCATGAGCTTGCACTAATAGAGAGTCTGGAGCCAACGACACGCTGGGATATACATAAAAAAAAAAATTCTTGGCTACATAACCTAACTTACCTAGATGGTTTTTTTTGCTTTACTTTAAGAGTATAGTCCCCTATGTCAGGAATAGAATCCCACTCCTCTGCAAATCAAATATAACTGTTATATGCAATTGGAAAACAAACAGAATTTTCTATCGCTATGGCAAGTGTCCAAAATATAAAAATACTATCCAGACATTACCTAAGGTGACATTAGCCAAGCCTCGTTTGAGATCTGCGAATTGTTGAACAATAGTAGGCCTTTAGGTAAAAAAAATAATATTTTTGTTTTTCAAAAAACAATCCTATTACTTTTCGGCACGGAATTTTGAAAGTTCGTTTTTCAGCTTTGCTTCTCTTTACAGAAAAAGTGAACATATGTATTTCTTTAATTTAGACATGCCTTCTAGAACGTCGCCTTGTATCAATACGTTGTTCTATCTGATCGTACACTAGATCAGCGTGTCGATCTTCCTCATCATACCTAAATATATTTTTTAGAGACTATAATATACACAGTACATAACATTGTATTTTTCTCACTCTGAATCACGAAAGAGTCCTTCACTGTAACCCGAAAATTCGTCATAGTTTGTTTCCGAGTAATCTCCGCGATCGTCTACTGTATCATCACGACTAACCCCTCCAGCGAAACCCGTTGCACCTCGACCTCGTCCTGGTACATAACCGAAAGGTGCTTGACCGAACGGACTAAAAAACAAATTTATCATTTATTGCAAAAAAAATGGAAAAGTTTACTCTTTTGAAACATTTAATTCTTGTAATGTGTCTTGAGGTAAAGGGTTTCCTCTTATTGAATAATTGCTATGTTACACATGAATAATGATAAACTAATACTTTTCATAATGGAAAGACTACCTAGAGGTGACTCCTGATATGTAACCCGGGGCGGATAACGATGAGCGTCCAATAAGTTTATTTCCAAATGAGGCGGACATTTCTTAAAAAAATATTAAGGTAAGTTCAGTTTGTATCTTAGAAAATCTTTATGACTGCGTTAATTTTAAAAACATATCGTATACGCTCCTAGCTTGAAAATGAACACAGATACACATTACTAGATGTAGTATTTTGCTGAACCAGGTAATCGTACCTATCGTGTTTCTGTGTTTGCATTGATCTCTAACTGTTTTCTTTTAAATTAAAAATCAAATATTTATAAAAAGAGAAATTTTCTTTTAAACGGTTTTTGTACGTATCACTACAGATAAGCATATAAAAAAAACACTTACCAAGAATCGCATTTGCGTTAAGATTTTCTAGTTAATGTTTTACTTTACGTAGGTTTATTAAAGCGCATAGTTCCGCT
Organism: Hylaeus volcanicus; assembly: GCF_026283585.1. Taxonomy (NCBI): domain Eukaryota; kingdom Metazoa; phylum Arthropoda; class Insecta; order Hymenoptera; family Colletidae; genus Hylaeus; species Hylaeus volcanicus. Next base: position 493,642 of record NW_026533172.1, on the reverse strand, counting down.
TAGACTCTTATCATTTTCATGTCTTATTGGATGGTTATTATTAAAAAAAAAAAACATTAACCTTTGTATTGATAAAGCTTAACATACATTCTTTAATGCACTTTGTTCTCGAATTTGGGTCCATAATCTTCCCCTTTGTTCATCTTTTCGTAAGTTGACGTAAATACAGAGTTTTTTTTGTCATTTTAGTCTAATACAGTTTACGTTTTACTTTCGCGTATAAAAGAGTTAGATATGATCTTTTGATAAAATTTTTGCGAAAAACGACACATAAATGCATTAAATTTTTTCACTTCCCTAATAGTTTTTTTGGTAGCGTAGCAAAAATTATTTTGAAAACAATTTACACCAAACTATGTTACAATAAGGTATAAAAGTAAATTAGATTCATACAATAGATTGAAAATTAGTGTACTCAAAGATAACTGATTACGCATACATCCCTAGGTGGATATAATTCAGTGATAAAAAGTAGTTGATTCTCTAACAGCTTTTTGTATGGTTTTTAATGTACGTTACAAAATGAAAAAGTCTAGAGTTTTTATAAATACTTTAGTATAGTTGGAATGAAAAAGAAGTATAAAATGATTTACGTTGTTTACGAAGAGCAAAACGAAGACTTGCCACGAGACGATGGTACTTCAGACCGCATGCAATAATTTTCGTAAAAAACAAAGATAGCCGCTTACTTTTAAAACGTATATAGAAGAATCGAAGAGCACGTTTTATTAAATTGACAGGTCTGCCCAAAATTTGTACTTTATAATTGAATTTTAATGGATGCTATTTTTTTTTTACTGGACTTTGTTTGTCTGAAAACAGTGTTTCGTGATCTTCGTTAAAGTACATAACGATATTTTTTAGTCCAAGGGAACAAAAATAAGTCATTAACAAACTTCTAAACTATTGTCTAAAATTTTTGTAGGCAATATAGAATCCCTTCTTTGTGAAAGAGTGATGTAAGGAGAGGATTCTTCCTTAAAAAAAAGAATGAAATTTTGAAAAGCTGATAACAGATATTTTCTTTAAAAAGTAATTCTTCTTGTTTTGAACAATGCATTGTAACGCATCGATTTTTCACTTTTTAAAACAAATGTCTTGTTTCCGCCTAAAACGTTGGTATACAACGTTTTATCATAGCCAGTATAATTCAAAATTAACACTTTTATTGCTTTTTCCACTTGGTATGAGTTATGTACGTTACAATGCAGAAACAAAATATGGTTATCATATTTTCATAAATACCGAAAACGCTACGCCAGAAACAATAAAATCTCTATCCGTAGAACCACCATTACCAACCTTTTTGAAATCGATTAGACAAATTCGTCAGTTTTTTGAATGGAAAAATGGATCAAAAATTTATTTATCACAAAACGCTTCAGTGGAAGATTTAAAAAAATATATTTACAAGTCTTCTCATAAGATTCCAGAAAATCTTATGGTTGGTTGTAAAGGACGTGTTTTTCATGAAAAAGATAATCTTGCGGCTGCTACAAGAATTTTTTGTAAACGAGATCCTTATTTAGTGCTTTGGAAAAAATCATAAAAGTATAATTTTTATTTACATATCTCAATAGGAATAATCAACGATACCTTTTTCTAAACATCTGTTTTATTTCTTATAATTTATTTCTGTAACCCTCCATCTTTTTATTTCTTTTTTTAAAACCTTACTATCATCTATTTTTTGACAACATTTGTTACTATTTCGCTTTTTTTTTGATTTACTAATTTTAAAGTTTGTTTAAGCTATAATGAATCATGAACGCATACTTTTATTGTACAAAAAGCATGCGTCCGATCTGCAAGCGTGGAAACATTTTTGTGATAGGACCTAAGCATGATTTTATAAGGTAACACCGCATTCGACAGTAGAAAAATATAAAGGGTTTCATGCTATTGTCTTCTATTTATCAATGTTAAGCAATAGTTTGTAATCTACGATTTCCAAAAAACCAGAAATGACATTTAAACCATTGTTGATTTGATCCAGTGCTCTTTCTAATGTTTATTGTGGATTCAATGTATAGTTAATGTTAACTGGTAAATCATAGGTACAAAACGTTCACTTTTTTGAAAGGAAACAATTGCCTGGTGCAAGTGAAAAAGAAGTTAAGCTTTTTTTTGTGTGTCTCAATCCAAAAGCTTAAAAAACAAGCAAACCCCACACGCGCACATGTATACGTATGTATTTATATAAATATTCATTGTGATCAACTTAACGTTTTTTCCCCTTAAAAAAAGAACGTAGAATAAATAGTTATTGAAAAACCATGCTTTTTAAAGAAAGTTTAGCGCTAATATAAAGTATACCATTAGAGATGTTTAAAAGATAAACTACCCAACTGTGGTCTACAAATTATGGGAGTTCCAAGGCGCGGGGCCTAGTCAACTGCCTGCAATTTTTAGATTTATAGATTCCGAAAGAATTTAACGAAAAAGTCTCTCTGAAACGATGGAGTGCACTGCGTTGACGAGTGTTCTGTGTGTCCAAGTCTGTAAATCCTAACAATAAATTACGCAGCAACGGTTTATGCTGTATATTTTAAGCATCATGTACGATTATATGGTTCGTTAATTTTTTTACTTAGGCTAGCATTTCTATAAAATTATCAATGGCTAGAAAGCAAAAGCCGGATTTACCCACCTTACATTGACGCATCTTAGTCTTTAAAGTGCCCTTTGTAATAAAGAATTTTCTCTTTTCTTTAACATTATAAAATGTTTTTGAATGTCCAGCTACTCTCGTCTCACATCAATGGAAAAAACTCAGTGACTTTTTTTTCTATTGCTAACGCCAAATACTCATAACAAAAAAAATTATTTACACAGAGGTTTTGTTACATAGAAGATATTTTTAAAAGGAATAGGTTTAAAATTTTTTTTGTTGTTTTGTTACTACAACGTTAAATATATTCCATATCCTTGTACTTTCCCGATGTTTCTTTTCATTACAAACACCCCATGCAAATTGCTTAGGCTACTGCAAACTGGTACAAAATGTTTTGTTCAATTAAAGCAAGGAAAATTGAAAGTGTGCGTTGAACTTTTAAAAGGTTTCAAACAGACATAAACTATAAGGTTTACTAAATAAAAGAAGTTCTTGTTTATAATAACTCTATCAAAAGTTTTTGTTAATAAAATTTTTTAGTAAACTTCTCGGTCTGCCCTCAGAAGATGACACATCTAATGTGAAGCTAGAAAAATTTATGAGAGAGAAGAAAATTAAATTGTTTAGGTTCAATGCAAATTTTTCAATCAAAAAATTAAATGTTCAATGAATGCTTGTAAATGCATTCGGTTCAAATATGTTGTTCCGTGAGCTTTACTGAAAATTAACGTTTCAAAAAATGTAGTTTTTAACTAGAAAACGTTACAAACGCCCGAAATTTTTACAAAGAAATTAAATTATTGGAGAATAAAAAAGACATTCTCATGAACTATTAGCTCAAAAACAGATGAAAAATTTTGTTAACGTCTTTATATAGATCTTCAAAAGGCAATTAAAAAAAAAATTGGTCTCAAGTGTACCAAATCGACTTGCTCCATAAGAAAATTACATAAAACGTTTTCTACGAAATTTTTCTTGGTGAAAATGAAAAAAAATGGATGGATGTTGTGTTTCGGCCGTCTACTTAAAAATACAAGTACGCAGTCTAACGAGTATTTTACTGCGTCATAATCGACTTATTTGTTTAAGGAGATATAAAGTTATACTGATTGACGGCTAATGGAGCGCAATTACTTGACATAAGACAATCATATCTTGTGTTGTTTTCTGAAGGTGGCATCACCCGATCTTCAGCAATGGCAATATTTAACCATTGGAGTAACTCTTTTGAATTAGAGTCATTACAACTATATGAAAAAAGATTATTTTTTTCCTTTTCAACGTTTGACGCATTTTCGTCGTTTTCTTGAAATAAGGTAACTGGTAGCTTATTATCTGATTTTTTCAGTGAAATATATTGTTGTTTTTTTGGTGAAAACAACATAGATGTCGTTGCATCTATGGGATTTTGTGTAATATTAAACGGATTATTTTTTTGAGAATAATTTTCACTACAATAAGGCTTTTTTTTAAATGCGATTTCAGAATCAGATAGTTGAAATTCTGATTTATTGTAGTGAGAATTTTTCGAGGTGCTTGTTGAAGTATTGGATGAACGTTGAACGATCAGACGACTTGCAATGTCTGGATGCATTCGGAACGAATCTTTTTTGGCCCAGGTTGCTTTGACACTAGTGCCTCGTACAATAACTTGACCCATTTCGGTGGCAGTTAAAGCCGCTTGTGCTGATGTTTTGTTCTGGAATAAAACAAAAGCGTAGCCTGCGGTTGCCGTCCACTCCTTTTTTGGATGTCTTGTTTCCCGGAGGCATACAACAGTTGGCATGAGTACTTCACCAAACATTCTAGATGTAATAAAAAAAATGAGCGTTTAAAGACCGATTTTAATTTTGTATATTCGTTATTACTTGAAGGCATTTAGTAAATCTTGTCTTGTAGTTGTAGTGGGAACATTAACAATAAGAGTAAGTTGCGCTGTACTCGCTCCTTCCTTATCTTTTTTTTTTTTTAAAAAATTAGCTTTTTTTTGTAGAATTTCATCAAACGTACAAGCTAGAAGATTTCCGCAATTTTTTTTTTTTATTGCTGATAGTTCATCGTTTGATTCATTTTCGGGAAAAAAAACGGTGGAATCACTCTACAACAAAAAAATTACAACATATAAAGCCAATCTCTGATATACATAAGTGTACAATATTATTACAAGGGTTGTGTCTTTTAGTAAAGGATTGGATTAAATTTTTTATTGCGACATTTTTTACCTCTAATAACTTATTATTTGAAGGTACGCTTGAAATTTCATGTTCATGATAGTTTATATTACTATTGTTAAAAGGATACATTGTTTTATTGCAAGGAGAGTTTTGTTTAGATTTAAAATTATTTTGATGATTTTGCAATTGTTCCCGTGATAACACTGAGTTGGATAAGTATTGAAGCTGCACAAGGTTTTCTGAAGCATTTTTATAATTGATTTTATCTAACCTGTAGAAGAAAAACATTTATGTTGGCATGTACATGAAATATTTCAGACCAAATTAATATATAATAAATGATACGATAAAATAAAAATTACCTAGGCGACTCAATAGGAAGAAGTGAATCAAAAACCTGAGAAGCAACATGTGTCCTATTGTTTTTGCAGACGGAAAAAGAACTTGATAAGGTGTTGCTTGATTTAATTGACTCATTATCTTCTAAAAAACAAATGTTTTGAGCTTCGAAAGGAAACGCATTCTTTAATTGTTCCTGGAGCCCATTGGGTAATGAAGGATTTTCAAAAATATGATCAATGTCCTTCTCAGGTGTTATGTTTTTTAATGAATAACAAGGAAATGTCGAATTATTTTTATACGTCTTACACGTCGCTTTGTTGTCGTTATGAATATCAGCTTGATTATAAAGGTGCAACTTTTTTTTTAAATGTGCTTTAATACCATTATTGTTGTGGTTAATATTGATATTCAATACTTTGGACGATAGTAAACCCATTTCTAAAGATTCTTTTTCGGAAGGATGTAAAAAATCAGTTTTCTTTTTTAACGAATACTGATTCAAGTGTTTTTGATTATTGAACATTGTATTACGATGCATGTACATTGAATTAATACTGACACGCGGATGAGACGGTTGGTTAATTAAAGTATCCACGACTTGAGTAGAGCACGAATCAAAGGATAGATCGTTTTCTTTAGTGCATTCTTGGTGGTTTTTAAGACCACAATGGGATTCTTTTTGGGACGCAAAATTACTGTTATGCCTTGATTCTAAATCAATTGATAAACTTAATCTGAAGTTATTACAATTTTCATTCTTCTCATTCGGTGACGTATACAATTTTGTTTTTGTTTTTTCTTTATAGGATGATCCAGATTCAATTTGATCATTGGTATGTAAATTGGATGAAAGCGAACACTGAAATACTAACTTTGGTTGATGTGACTCAAGTTTACTATTGTCGTCAAAGAAAAAAGTATCTGTGATAGAAGAGAAAGGATTTTCTTTTGTTGGTATATAGGTTGACGAATTAAAAGGAGTATAAGAATTTTTACAACAAGAATGTTTTGTTTCTAGATCATTACATTGATTAAATAAATCGTAAGTCTTGTTAGACCAACGATTGTAATTACCACTTCTTGCTGCCTTTGCATTAATTCCATTGTTTTTATTAAAAATTGTATCAGACAGTTCATGATTTTTTAAAATCCCATGCTGATAGATATTTGAAACATTAGCATCAGTTTTATTAGGTGATAAATAATCATTGATAGTTTTTTGGTTACTATTAAAACCTTGATACTCTTTATTATTAATTGAATGATAACGACGCGAAATTGTTTCATCTGTTATGATATGTTTTAAATAAGGAAGACAAGAAGTTAAGTCAACATGATCCATATTTTCCCTTGTTACTGTATTTTGTGTTTTGGTTTGATTTTTGTTTGTTGTATTCTTGTCACCATGACGTTGAAAATTCTTTCGAGATTCCCCGTTCATTTTAACATCAAACGCTTTGAAATTATTATACGATACAGAAAACATATTACTATCCGAGGATATCAATGGACGGGACTCCGCAGAAGATTCCAATTTACTTGTAGCCCTATTAAAAAATTTATGCGAACAATTATCAGACTCCTCAAAAATCACAGAGTCACGGTTAAACATGGATAATCCAATTGTTGTATTCTGATCATTTAATAAAACATCATTGAAAGTGTTCATTCTGACACTTTCAATGCTCATTTTTCAGTTAAAAAAATTTACTTTATACAAATTAAAAAAAAAACAATAACTATAATAAAACGATTAGTTTACAGAAGAAAAAATTGAAATAGTTTTCTACAGTTGTTCTACTTTTTTTTATTAAATTCAAACAGTTCGTTGATGAATTCTTCTGTTATTCTAAAAATAAATAATAATTAAACTAGCAATGTTGATTAGAATGGGAGTTTTAGATTACTACGAATTAATTTAATAGAAATGTCTACGCAGTAACAATATATTTTTTAGCCCTCTAATTTATACAAATTTTTGACTGTAAAAGCTTCAACAAATCTCTTGAAAAAAAAAGAAGGAAACGGATCTAGAATTAAAAAAAAGAAAACGATATGAAAACGTTTAACACGTTCTTATCTAATGTGTATGTAAGAATAGATACCAACAAATAAAGCTTTTTTGTTTTACTAAAAAACTATTGTTTATTCTTTTTCTTGAAAAAGATTTATTAATGATTAATTTATACCACAACACATTTTTTTTACGCACACAGGATATTATGCGAACTACTTACAGAGAACAACAGAATATATGCATGAAATCCGCCCCAACATGGGATTAGGGTGCATAAGTTACTTTTACACTCTTTCAATTAAATCAATTTTTTTTTGTTCAATGCGTTTGTTTCTGTCTGTTCATGTGTGAAACCACTATTCTTAATTTTTTTTTATCATGATAAAAAGAAATAAGAATTAAAAAAAAAAATTCAGATTTAAAGGCAATTTAGCATCATACGGAAAAAATGTAAACTATAATCTTTTTTCAATAACTACGACTTTAACTATTGCCAATATAAAAGTACAACTCGTAGCTTTTTGGATTTGATATTTGTTCTATTTTATATTTTTATCTCAAATGTAATTTAAAAAGTCAAAGAAAAATTTTATTACGTTTCTTAGTAACAAAATATTTCGAATTCTATTCAAATAATTTTATTACAACTGCTGAAAATGAAGCGTTAAATTTAAATATATTAGAATTTTACATCCGTTGAAGAAAAGATGCATGCTATCGGATAATCAATAATCGATTACATTTATAAAAATGTATTGTTTTTTGTCAGTTAAAAAGTATAGATGAAGCATGTTTTTTTTTTTTTTAATTCGATGAGTAAATTCTAGTCGTTATTTTCAATTTATTTAAGATTAATTCTTGGAAGGGAAAGGAACAAATTAATGATTGATTGAGAGAAAGAAAATACATTTTTCTTTTTATATTTAAGGAAGAAACGAAACACTGCATCCATGTAAAGAGATAGATTAATTAGAAATGTCTTATTACCAATATGCATGATATTTACTATTGGATAAGAATATTTAATTTTTTTTTAACCTGAAAACATTATATAAAAAAAAATTCATTGACTATTTCCACTTTTTTGTTCAAAGAACCAGTTAAACTTTTTTCTTTAAAAAGCTTTATTAAAACACTTGAAGTTTTATTAAAGTTGGTACTACCTAATTTTCTATGAATAAATAATAATTTCAACATGCAGTAAGGATTACCGTCTAATGTATTTTCTCTTAAAGAAAATTTGTTTCGAAGTTAAAAGTTTCTACCATGTACAATTTATTTCATACAGTTCAACATCGTACAAACGAATCGTTTAAGGTTATGGTAAAAAAAAATATATTTAGCACGGTTAAATTTATTATAACTTAATTTCTCCTTAAAAAGGAAAACCAGGGTTCTTTGCCTATGATTTTTTTTTGTTCATAGTAAAATACAGAGAATATTTACTGAAATAACGTTTTTTACTGAAACGTTTTAAGTAAATAAAAGATCGAGTTTCAAGGTTATTAAAATGTCATATAAAAAAGAGACATTGGAAAGAGTTGCATGGAATTTTCCTCTACAATTTGTATCAACAACATACAGGTTACAAATTTGTTGAAGTTATTATTTATTGATTATGACAAGTTGTTGTATGTCATATATTTTTAGAAAGGAAGTTGAAAGATGTATAATAGTATGGGGTATTAAGAATGATTCCTTATATGACAAGAAAGCAAGTGAAAATAAACAATTTTGTACTAATTATATATCTACTCACCAATACACAATCGCAACCTTTGTACCTAAAAATATATGGCAGCAATTTCATAGGTTGTCAAATGTTTATTTTTTTTTTCTTGCAATCTTGCAAACCATACGACAGGTTGAGTGTATTTAATAACTAACAAACAATTGGTTATAAAAATTTCTAATTTTTAATATCTAGATATCGGCTACCCATGGTATTCCTACAATAATGGTTCCTTTATCGTTTGTTTTTATTGTCAATGGGTTAAAAGATGCATTTGAAGACTATAACCGTTATAAGGCGGATATTATCGAAAACAGTCAAATTGTGCTAAGGATAACACATCCACAGTCAACGGTTTCTTTCATGTTGAAAAATTCATACAGACGTAATTCGATGGAAAAAAAAAACATTTCACCTACAATGACTGATATGGATTCAAATCGAGATTCTCAAAATTCTTTTCTTATTAGCTTGATTGAGGGGTCACCAGAAAAAAAAGAAACATACGAAACCGAACAACTTTTACAAAGACAACGAACAAATAAACATACCATTACGAAATTCGTTAATCAAGGATTACTAGAAGAAGCTGTATGGGAAGATGTTAAAGTGGGTGATATACTTTACCTTCAAGACGGTGATAAAATTCCAGCAGGTGAATTTTGATTTTTCGTTAACACGCCGCTTTCATATTTGTATTTTCTATTTTTGTCTCAGATATGGTTTTATTAGGTTGTCCGAATGAAGGTGGTGTTGTTTATGTAGAAACAGCTAGTTTAGATGGGGAAACGAATTTAAAAATAAAACAATGTGTTTCCGGTAAGAATTCGTTAAGTTGTGCATTTTTTTTTGACTTGTTACTGTTTAGAGTCTCTCACATTTATTAGTAATTTAACTGAAAATGCATTGAAAAGGTGTCAAAATCTTCGCGGTTTCGTTAAATGTACTTCGCTTGACGCATCATTGGACTCTATCAACGGTTTTATTTATTTACATAATAATGGTACAGTATGAAGTACGTATTTTATTGTGACTCACCACTATTTCTAGGTATTAAAAAGGAAAAAATTAATATAACATCAAAGCAATTTATTTTAAGAGGGTGTTGCTTACGGAATACTCAGTGGGTAATAGGCATTGTTGTTTTTACCGGATTTGACACAAAAGCAATGCAGGTAAACTGTTGTTAAAACTTAAAAAAAAAAAAAATTAAATCTTTTTTTTAACTTAGAGCTTTTCAGAAACAAATCCTAAAACAAGTTTATTAGATGACTATACAAATTACATAACAATGATAGTTTTCTTAGTTCAGGTACTTTATTTGAAATTTTTTTCATAGAATCATTCAAAATGCTGGTGTCGTCAAAATAGATTTTTATCTGCCTCTTTCTCGCTATTGGTACTTATTTATTTTGGTTAAAGGAAGAAAACTATTCAAAAGATATGTTTTTGCGATTAAAACCTCCTATTCAAAATATTTTAATATGGTATCTACATGTACGGCGTGCTTGAACAATCTTTTTGAAATGCTGACAGGTTTTTTATGTGGTTAGTATTCTTTGCTAATATGGTACCTATTTCGCTTATTGTAACAATGGGTATTGTTAAAACAATCCAAGTAAGGGTCACATTTAAAAGATTTGGTTTAGGCGATGATGAAACTTAATTTTTTTTTTTCTAGGGATTTTTTATTTCCTGGGATAAAGATATGTATGATGGGAAAACGGATCAGCATGCTGTCGTTCGAAGATCAAATTTGAATGATCAATTAGGATGTATAACACATGTTTTAACGGATAAAACGGGGACATTAACATGCAATAATATGAAATTTCGTCGTTGTTGTATACATGGTATTGATTATGGAAATACAGTAATAGCTTTGAAACCAACTAAGAAAATGATTCCAACCTGCGTATTATCTGATACTCTTACTTCATGTAATCGTTCGGATGAATTTGTTCTTTGAAAATAATTTTGAATGTATCTTTTAGCGCCATCATTAGTGACAATACCTCATGTGAACATAACCGATAAAACGCTAGATTCCATTTTAAAAGATTCCAGCCATATCCATTACCAATACATTCTTCATTTTTTTTTAAATTTAGCAATAAATAATACAATTCTTATAAATAGTAATTGTCATTCACCACCTGTTTATTCCTCCAGTTCTGCTGATGAAGAAGCTATGGTACACATAGAATTAAACTTCATTTTTTCTCTCATGTATTACACCTAGGTGTATGGAGCTTATTATTTTGGAATTAAACTATTAGCACGTTTTGGTCACAATCTTATTAAAGTTGAAGTTTTAAATCATGTCATTGAAGTAAAAGTATTAGCATTTTTCGAATTTTCTAACACTCGGAAACGAACATCCGTTTTATGTTATTTAAAAGCTGACGAGACGTTAAAGTGGACATCCCCCCGTTATATTTTATTTACAAAAGTGATATAATTTTTTGTTTTTTCATCGCAACAAGAAATAAAATGACATTTTTTTTTCTGTCTGTGTGTGTGTGTGTCTCTCTCTTTTTTTTTATTGCAGGGTGCGGATTCAGTTATTCTGCCTCGGTTATGTCCTCTTGAATCGGCAAAAAAAGTAATGAAAGACAATCTTTTTATGTTAAAAGAGTATGCATCGGATGGTTTGAGAACAATGTGCTTGGCCCAACGTGAAGTATCATTGGATGAAGCCAAAACTTTTTCCAACGAGTATACGTTATTAAATTCTTCACAAACAAAACAAGATTTCACTAAGTAATATACGTGACAAGGTTCATATTTTTGTTTCTAACATAACGTTATATTTTTTTAAAGAAGAGTTGAGGAATTAGAAACTGGGTTAATTTTTCAAGGTGTTGTTGGAATTGAGGATGAGATTCAGCATGGAGTAAATGATGTTTTAAAAGCTTTAACGGATGCAGAAATCAAAGTATTTTCATTTAAAAGACAAAAATTTTTTTTTTTTATACAAGGATTTTTTTTTAGGTATGGATGTTGACTGGTGATAAATTAGAAACTGCAATTAACATAGGCTTATCTACGGGTTTGATTCAAAAAAACACAGTTACATTTCTATATCAAGCTGATTCTATTCAAAATGATTTAAAACAAGATGTATCGGATGGGGCGCCGTTACAATCGTTAGACGATTCCGTTAATTGCCAAACCAAAGAATCGGTAACCAGTAAAAGACAATTTGTATCTTCTTTCGAGCAGTTTCAGAGAGAACTCTATAACAAGTAGGTGCTCATACGTGTAATATTCATGTTAATCACAAATTCATGTTGTGTTTATTTAAGATTTTTCGCAGATCAGAATAATTATAATATATTGGTACAAAAGTTAAAGGATGACTGTATAAGAGAGGATTTGACACAGACATCCTTTGTATCAGATTTTCATCCAAGTCTTTCACGAAAATCGATTCACCCGTCTCATGTCACAGAACCTTTTGGATCGTTTAATGGAATAGATGACATAAAAGATAAAAGTTTATCTAGTTTAACAACAGCTCTTGTTGTAGATGGAACATGTCTTGAAGAATTCTTGAAACCCATTATGCAGGAATCTTTTCTTAATTTATGCTGTAGATGCTCAGCTGTTATTTGCTCCCGTGCATCTCCTAATCAAAAGGTAGTTGAATGTACATCTCTTCTTAATATTAGAATTTCTTGGACTTTCCTTTGGCAATAGAAATGTTGTGGTGTTAACATTATACTTTTTTCTGTTTCATGCTTACCATGATTGTGCTTATTAAATTTTTTTTTTTAAGCATTGATATTAAAAGATACTTACTCCGATCAAGCATAATTTTTAAAGAATTTTACATTTTCGTTTATTCAGTAACAAATCCTCTTGATTAGTATTAAGATAAATATTTGAAATATTTCTAGAATTATATATCTAAATAATTTTGTTATAGAAAAGGATTTGTTTGTAAGTTAAAAAACTCTAGAACGTTTTTTGATCAAATTCTTACATTTAAATAATTGTAAAGTTTTCATCTGGTCTTAGGCAAAAAATTAATCCTTTAGTTTACATTTTTTAATAATGTTTTTTAAATTTTATCTCAAGTAAACACTATCTGTATGCGTGGCGTTAGGACATATAAGCTAAAGTAAAAAAAGTGTGATGTGAACATAGTTGTAGAGTTTTAGTAATAAAGTGAATATCATAAAATCGTTTTTTTTTTTTCTGGGTTTTCCTAGAAACAAATCGTTGAGTTAATCAAGCGAAATAAAGAAAATATTACTTTGGCGATTGGGGACGGCGCTAATGATTGCAGTATGATTCAAGCCGCTCATGTAGGTGTGGCGATTCGTGGAACGGAAGGTTTACAAGCATTTAATGTACTTGATTATTTTTGCTTGCAAACAAGAAGAAAAGATAAATTTATGTCTAGGTTTCAGATTATGCAATATCGCAATTTCGTTTTCTTAAAAGTCTTGTATTATGTCATGGGCGATGGTGTCATCGTCGCATTTCCATATTAATCCTTTATATGTTTTATAAAAATCTAGTTCTTGTTACTCCTGTTTTTTTTTTTAGTATTTTCACAGGGTTTACGGGTAAGCTATACCGTTAAACACAACGCTTTAAAGGACTTTTGTTGATTGCAGGGACAAAATTATATTATGATTATATCTATCAATTATATAATATTTTATTCACATCGGTAAAAAGTAAAACTTTTTTTCAACATGTTGTTTTAAGAATTTAATCGGTCAGATTCCTGTTATGATTTTCGGGGTTTTTGACCAAGATGTGAGCAAATCAGAAACATTACGAAATGTAGAATGCTACAAGTTTGGGTGTCAACGATATTATCTAAATAATAAAACTTTTCTGCGTTGGTTTTTTGTTGGAATACTTCAAGGTGGCATTTTATTTGCGTTTTCCATGCTTCTATTTTCAAACAACTATGCAATAAAATTAACTCAAGTAAAACGTAATATTCTCTTTTCCTTGTTGACCTAAATTTTTGCAAGCAGCCAATTTCCATGTATTTCATTGGTCACTGTATTTATATTACCGTTTTAATAACGGTTAATTTAAAATTAATAATGGAAACTTGTATGATGACATGGATAGTTGTAGCTGCTGCTTTCTTTAGGTAAGTGAATGTTGAAGAGTCTATTTGAATTGCATTATTTCGAACAGCATTTTTTCATGGTTTATGGTAATGATTGCCTTCAGTTCTTCACCTTCGATATTTCCTCAAATTCTTTGTATGTTATCAATTTTTTTAATGAATGCGTCTAATTTTTTTTTGTTTAAGCTCTTCTATTCACTATGTTACAGTCTCCTTTATTTTACATTAACTTATTAGTAGCACCTATTCTTTCATTCAGTCCTGATTTTCTCTATAAACATATTCAAATGAGGAAGAAAAAAAATGCGTTACAAAGCTAACTAAAACACTTCAAGTTCACGCGCCGTTGGACTTTTCCCTACTAGCAGAATTCCCTTTTCTTTTTAAAAAAAGACTAAAATCTTTAAAAAGTATATTTTGTGGTCCATTGGTGTTGATGTTTTAGCAAGACACTAAGTGTCAGCGTGACGTACCTTCTGATTGGTAGTATTACAGTCACTACAAGAACCGTGTGTAAGCGAAAGTGTACTCGTTTCATCTGTTTCTCTAACGTCTGGTTCATTCAACGTTTTATCCATATTACTGATGTAACATGACTTTAAACGTTAGCTTTAGTATGAAACCATAAATTCTCTTCGAGGTTTCACATAACAGCTTAATAATGTTTTTTAGTGTCATTTTATTCTTTTTCATTGCTTCTGCTTTAAGAAACTATTAAGCATCAATTTATTTAAAACCCTACTATTCATTTCTTAGTCTTTTTGAATATGGTGCATTTGAACACATTCATATAGGTAATATTTTTCTAATGTTCTCTTTATGTTTTACTTTAAACAATGTTGATATCTGTTTATGTCCAAAATGTCTACTCTACATGAGCGTTTATGACACTGTAAATGAGACAAGCAAAAAAAATAGGTTTTAATAATAATCTTCCATTAAAATGGTATATAAACATCAACATGATTTTTTATTGGCATTGGAAAAAAATTATGTTCTGAAACAAATTACAATGGTATCATCGTATCAGTAAGTAGTGGGGATATATTGATGGAAGTCTCCGTTAAAAAATCTTGATGAGCGGACAGTTTCTGCAAACGCACCTAACTTTAGTGATCAAGAAATTTATTCTTACAATATTTTTAAAATTCTCTAGATGCATTGCACCGCACAGCGAGGTTATATTGTCTTTGTTCAGCATGTCCATTTCAGTTAAAAAAGACTCCTGATTGCAATGATTCGTTCCTAGTAAATTATTATTAATTTCGTCCGTGTAAAATAGAGTATGTTTTGTAGCCGTATATTGGGACGAAAGCGGACCAAAACAAATTTTGGGGTGTCTTAAAGTGTCATGTAAATCAACAGGAGTCTATGACAGATATGTTCAATGCAATATATAATAAAAGTATTTCAAATCACATAACATACTGGGGAGAAAAGTAATGATGGTATATTAAAGTTGTCTATATCAATGGATTCCAATTGCTCTTTGTAGCGAAGCATTCGTCATAATCTTTTTTTTAACTTTTGAACAATGAAACAACTCACGGGTTTTATCACAGTACATTTCTTGCTCTTTTTCAACATAATTCCAAAAGGTATGCTGGCATGGTGCTTGCTTCTACAATGTGATGCAATAAGAATCAAGCAATGGTACGACATTTATTATCTGCGTCTCAAAATTTATACCTTATCTTCACAATTAAAAAAAATATCAAGAAACCTGGGTAAATTCTACCAGACGCAATATAAAACTTTTCTTTTTAACCATGTTGACTTATTTTTTATTACGATCAAAATGTTTAGTGATGCAAGTAATGAGAGAAAGATGTTTTTCAAACTCTTAAACATGCTTTACAATTCAAATTATTACCGGTATCATATTTAGTAATTTGTTAAAAAAAATTTTGCACTACAAAGACTTACTACGATAGAGTGGTTTTCAGTGGGACTGCCTATTTTATACAAGTTAGATACATTATTACAAAGTATCTAAACAAAGATACACTTAATTAGTCTGGTGAACAACGCTTTTGTAGGGAGTTTCAATGAGTAGATAAATGAGCAACAAGTCGGGAGAAGAACAGAGTTACACGTACTGTTGTGCATGGTATATGAATAAGTGATAACTGGAATTTTAAATCAACCCCTGTACAGCCTCCGAAACATAAAAAGTTCTTGTGAAAAAACCCATGTAACCGTCCAAATTGTCTTGCTTTTAATGGCGGCACACCTTCGTACGTATACTTTTCCCAGTGTAAAAATTCAAAATTAAAACAAAATAAATTACTGCTATCTGATACGAACGCTGAGGATTCCACTGTTTTTTGGCGTTTTATAAGTGTGTCACGTAATTGTTCAAATAAATTTTGACTTATAAAATGGTAATACATTTCCTGCTTTTCTTTTGTTGGACTCTGGTCGTCTATGGTCGTCGGGTAGTGTTTAAAACGTGCTTCATTACTGCACTCATCATAGGAGGGTACCACGAATTCGTTTGCATAAACGGTTTCTGAAGGATTAAACAGCTTCAGGTCATTCTGACGTTTTTGATACTCACAATGTGTGATACCCCCATATACCCACGCATAATTATCTGTTACAACCGCTGTATGACCAGCTCGTAATCCGGGCGATTCTCCACTGGTTTCAACTTGTTTCCATTCAAACGTTTCAAGACTTAACACCCACATATCCCCAAGAAGTCCTTGACTATTTTGTCCTCCATGCATGTACATATAATTTTTATACACCATTACACAGTGTCCGCTTCTTGGTGAGGGTACATGGAATCCATGATAATTTTCTAGCTTCTTGTTATGATATGTGCCATGTGGTTTTTCTATTTTTGAATGAGAGAACTTATTCATGTGTTGGTTTAAGAGAAAAGAACAATCTCTATTTAACTGGTCATTATGATGAAAAGCATCACAGTCATTGTCGGATTTACCACTATGAATTGAAGGGGACGGTTCAATCACATCCACACAGAAAGGTTGTGTTGTTGTACTGCAAATATCGCAAATAGACTCTTCAGACTTATCCTGATGGCTACAAACACACTGCAAAGGATTATCTCTTAAAAAAGGCTGAATTTGTTTTGGACACTTATTCAAAAAATTTTTAACTTGTTTTAAAGATTCTTCGTCAGTATTCAATGTATACGTATTATTTATTTTCATCATCCAACGCATTTCTTGCAAGTCGAAAATCCAAACGTCATTAAAATAAGAAACAACTGAGAAGAGTTGGTGTTCCACATGATTATTTACTAAAAATTGATTGCATTGGTTACTTTTTTCACCTCCAAACAAAACAAGAATGTTTCCGTGTCGTATCAGTGTATGGAAAGCACGAGGTGTGGGTAACGAATCGTTTAAAGTGTTACCTGAAACAATGTGATGACTTCCTCGTGATGCAGGTATATATTTTATTGGTTGAATTGAATTTCGGTTTTTCTTATAAGATGAAACACGAACCATCCATGGTTGATAAGGTGAATTGTTAGAAACATTTGAAACTGGTTTATTGTCACGGGTTATAATTGGATTCCATTCACCACGGCATAAATCATATGCATGAAAATCACCTAAGGCATCCACTAAATGAGGTGTTGCATTGATATTACGATATTGTAAGTCTCCAAAACGCGTAAACCACCAGTCAGGATATCCAAAGAGTCTTGTTAAACTGGGCCATGAAATCGTACTACTTTTTTCAGTGATTCTAATTTCTTCAAAAGAAGAATGAAAACAAAACGAGTCAGATGAAAAAAACTTTGAACCTTTATTTTTAACTTCTTGATTGTTAAGTTCATATCCTCCAAATAAAAACAAATGATTTTCCGTCGCAACTGCAGCAGACCCTATTCTTTTGGGGGGACGAAAATGACGTGTGCGTGTACAAGGAGACCATTTTTTTCTCTCTAAAAAAATAGACCATGTATTTTATTTCACACAAAAAATTAATTGTCAACGAATTAAAAACACACTATTTAAAAGAAGTTCGGGGAAATAAAAAAATTTGATTCACATTTTAAAATGTACAAAAAACATTTTATAAACAACATATTTATACTCAATATGAACGTACTCATATCAAAAGTAACCAATTCCGAAAAACGATTTTTTTCTAACGATGTTATACCAATAAGTTTATCCTCATTGTAAGCTTTTGTTGTACAAGAGAGAAATAAAGGAGCGAAATCCATTGCGGGGATTTCTATTGTTTCCCAGCGGGGTATTTTCTCATCGTATAATTCTTGAATTGAGGAATTCTCCTAAATTAAAAGCAATAGTAATTTCATAAAATTTGAAATTTCCACGGACAATTCTTTTTACTTGATCAATATCTGTTTGCGTATAAACCGGTTGAGTACCGAACAACATAGGATACTTTTCGCAAAATAATTCGTTACTCCTGTGATCCTTCATTGCTTTTAATAACATAATGAATAAAATAAGAAACAAATTTACTCCCCCTTGTTTTTTTTTGCAAGCCTTTATAACATCAAATTAAATTAAAGTTTTCTACAATAAGAGTGGTTATGAAACGACGTGAGTTTTTTTCTTATTTATTATTCAATAACAATCGGAGTTTATAATGAAACAGAATTAAATATTAAAAAAGAGTTCCCACAATAACGAAAAGCGAAAAAAATCAGGTATTTATTAAAATTAGACTACACCAAAAAATAAAATACTCTTCTTTTATACTTGATCGCAAATGATCATAACATATATGATAATTTATAATTGCAAAAACCAAACTTTTGTTAAAAGTACTTGTATTTAATGGTTAAATAGTTAACTCTATAAAATGTAACTTATGTTAAAATAGAACTTTTAATTACTTAATACAAGGAGTAAAAATGCGCTAATGTATGTCGTTCACACGAAAAAAGAATTTTCAACAAATAAAATGTTTTATTGACATACTTTTTTTATTTAAAAACTTCAAGTTTTTACAATTTGAATCGAAAAAGAAAACTGTTCAAACGCAGAATCGAAATAAAAGCTATATTCGAACACTAGGAAAAAATTAGAAAACCATAGATTTAGGTAAAACTTAACTTGAAGTCAGTAGTATATTTTTTAAAAGCCTAGTAAAACATTACGTAGAATACTTTACGTGAAAAAGAAACACTCTTTTATTAAAAAAAAAGGTCAAATTTGTACTATAGAAACAACAAAAAAAAAATTAAACGTGAAGACTCAGTTACTTTCTAAACTGAAAAACGACTAACTATAACTTTGGAATCTCAACAAAAAATTGCTTGATACAATTACGACGTAGTGAAGTCAAAAAAGAAAGAATTGTAACAATATAGTAGCAGTCGTTTTTATACAATAAAATACTGATTAGGGAATCAGGCTATTTTTCGCACCGAAAGAAATCTAAAAATAAAAGTAACGTCAAACCAGTGAAAAAACTTTTGCATACACTTCTTGTTAAACAATACCTACACTATTTTTGTCTGTATGTTTTTATATGAAGTAGATATCTTTGAAACATTCATCTTTGATCCGCTCGAAAACATGCGAGTCATTTAATCTGTTTATGATCTTATACTATCTACGACGACTTGACAAATAAAAACCTTAAGTTAAAAGAAATAATACTTTTGAGAAAATAATTGACACATTATAAATAATTTAAAGATTCATTATGTTTGATGGCTAAAAATGTAAAAAACAAACAATACTTCGAAAACATATAAACGACATTTATTTTTTCACCTGTACATAACAAATCAAGAATGCTAGTTTCTTTTAATTCTTGTTCTCGTTAACGTTACAAAAAAGAGACGTTTTAAGTCAAACACCTTTTTTTAATTTGTTCAAATTAATTATCCTTACGCTTTTGATTGCGTCATATGCATTAAAACCGTTCAAATCTAAGCGAACTTGACTGCTAAAAATAATAAACATTATTATTCTTTGTCCACTCATGAAATAATTAACACTTTTAATTTTATTCATTACATATAATTGTTTAATAATGTAAAGAATCGTAATCAGGTATACAATTTATCTATTGAAAACAATTTTTATAATAAAAAATTTTTTAAGGAAAAAAAAAAAGTTAAAATTATTCTTATGTCGCATCCGTCACTTTCATATGTAACTTTTACAATACTAGAATGGTTCGAATTCTTGTCATAACTAGAACCATAAGTTAAATTTTAGACTTTCTCAGCTGGAAAACGACTACTGCATCATGTATTGGGATTTCAATATAACTTTATTTTAAAGAAAAAAAACGAAACTTTTTTTTAATTGATGCGGAATCATTTACCAAACATATAAATAAACGTGTAGCTGTAAATCCGTTAATCTAGAAATTATGAAAAATTATTATCGTTCTACCAATAATTTATAAAAATATATGAGTATTGAAGAAAAGGTGCATACAAGTTCTTTTTCATACTAGAAAAAGATCCGCTACATCGGTCAACAAGATAACCATACCTTCTAAATTATGATGGATGCTTAAAAAGCACTTATATAGAAACATTTATTAAATACAATGGAGTATTTTTTATTTAATTAGAAAAAGAAAATGTTTAACAGTTCTATGTTATGATGACTTTTCTTATTGAATAAGTAGAAATTTAAGAGTCGTAAAAAGAAAATTATTTCATTAAAATCAAGATTTCCAAATCCCGCCCATATATAAAAGTTTGAAAACTAACGTGCTCAAAAAGATGAAATAATAATAAATAACGTTTCTCGTCAAATTAAAAAGATAAGGATAAATTTCACAAAGATAACTTTTTAAAACATAATAAAACAACTATTAAGGAAACAGTTTAAATGTATTAAAAACTTTCACTGCGATTTGTTACATTGCCGTAAAACATTACTTAAAAGAATAGTGACAACGTTTGTTATACATGTAACAAAACAGAGTGATAAAAAAAAATTATTGTTTAATAGAATCATCTTAAAAACACCTCTACATCACAGTTAGTTAAATGAAAAACAAACATAGTTAATAATTTGTATACAGTTTTAATATAATGCCTTTATTTAATCTTTTTTTTTTTTAATTTTGCTAAAATTGATATTGATTTAAACTGTTCAATTTTCTCATTGCTTTATGTGGAATTTCGATCTAAACTTCTTTCACTTGTTAAATTTTTTTTATAATAAAATTTTCGAAATTCAATTATAATGGTGGAAGAGGGCAATAACTTTTACATAAGTATTGTGTTTTTTCAATTACCATATAAATTTAATGAACAACCTCTACGAAAAATTTTTAAGCGAAGACTTTATTATACAAGATTTAGGTTCATGGACACTTGTCAATGTTGCTTAGTGGGTACGAAATCGCTTTACAAAATTTCTTAAGCCAATATAATCAAAGCATGTTGAAAGGGGAATGTGTGACATGCATTCAAGCTGTCGTGACGTGTCATAATGACATCAAGGTATTAAAATCAAATCTACTCAACGAATTAAAAAAAAAAAGTTTCTTTTTAATTTAATTAAATCATGACGGGAGCTTATACGAAACACATGGAGGGAGAACGTTATGACAGGTTGTGCGAAACGGTTAAAGAATGTCATCGATTATTAAATGAAAAAAGTGTCGAAAATACACGTGACGTACAATACCTTGTCACCCGATTACTGATTCTAGTTATGGATTACTCTAAAAAAACAATAGAAGAGTTTGTTTACGCAGGTGGATTTACACTATTTTTTCGGCTTGTTAAAGAAAGAAGTGAAAATCCTTTCATTGGTAGTATAAGTGGTATTTTACGATTTTTTAGCATTCTTTTGGTTCAACAAGTGGATCCGTATGACGAAAATCTAGGTGTATTACCCATGTTAACCTATTTCTTGTGTGAGCGGCATACGCATTCCGTTGATATTGAATGGAATCATCATGAATTAACCTTGATGATGCAGTTCCTCGACTCAATTCTTCAAATTGTTACAGCCAAAGCAAATGCTAATGTAGAACAGTCCGATATATTAACATGTCTGCATTTAATGTCTAGCGCATTAAAAAGTTATCCTCCACACCGTGTGGTTAATTCGGCTATATTTGTTTTCTCTGTGGAACGTTGTAAAAAATTTTTCACAGCACTTGAAGAGTTTACTGAGCTTTGGAAAAACCCAAAACATACGTTGTTACTTGGAGAAATACTTTTTTCAATTTGTTCTTTTGGATTGGGTCCTTCGGTTAGTAAAAGTATCAATTATTTAGAAGCATAAAATCATCAATGAATATTTTTTCTCAAAATTTAACTCGTAGATATCAGCGGATCTTCCGATTTCCGTATTAATGCTTAATATCCAAAGTTGTCTTCTTCCTCAATTACGATGTCCATGTACACAATGTGAGTTTTTAAGACGTATACAACGTGCGGCTCGAGAAAGAGACGAATTAGGAGTCACAAAAGCAGCAGAGTCCCGAAAACAATTGTGTTTTGCCTTAATTCAAGCTGATATCATGCGGCTTCTTATGAAATTACTCAGCACAATGGGTACTGACGAAACTAAAGAAGCCTCTTGCTGTTCTGAAACTCAAGTAAAAAACATCTCTAATAATTTTACTCCATCACCGGATGGTAAGGTTTGTATAGAAAAGTAACAAGTATTGTCACGCAATTAAGCATGGTTCAATTGTTGTAAATAGTTTTTTCTTCTTGTGTCACGCCACCTGTTATTGTAGAGGGAGACCCTGATAAGTCTTTGTCAAGATGGGATCTAAATAAAAAGTTCAGTGAAGAAACCGTTCATTCTCTTCATCAAAGCTCGGATTATATGCTAGCCTTCAGTCATCCAGAAAACATTTTGGATAAATCTCTTCGTTTTGTAGCTATGACGCTACTTATTTGCTCCTATGCTTATCAAGAGGTAAAGAAAATATTATAACAATGACCCTTTTTTAACATTCTAACTAGATTTAAAGAGTAAAATAAAATTAGACCTAACTCACTGTTATTCTACAAAAAGAAATCTTTTAATCTCCAATATTGCGTCTTTTGTTTTTTTAAAAACAATCTATGAATATAAGAAATATAATACGACTGTGTTTAACAAAGGCAACATAATTTTTCTCATTAATCTTTTCCTGGAACGCAGTACAATAATCTGAACATATCTCTTTCTTTTTTCGAAGGATCCTCAACTCCATTATATAGACTACACTCGTCATGCAAATGTTGTAAATCTAAACCTTATTGTAATTTGAAAAAGTGCTAGCGTTCATTTAAGAGCAAAAATCAAATTCTAATTTTTTTTCTTCTGAAAATACAATATCTAAAAAAATTATGTAGGTAATATCATAATTAAATAAAAGTCACTATACAATATATCCATAGATGATTAGACTAGTTTTTATAATACGCTGTATTCGTAAATGACTGAATTGTGTAGAGCTATTCTAATAATAATGAACTATGACTGGACTTAGCAAAAAGTTTTGCTTTCGGCTAAAAAAAGTTTGTTTTCAGCTAACAAAAATTTTAGGTGCGAATTCTTATAAAGAATAAATAAATGCTTGAAAAATAGTGCTTTTCTATTACAGTGTAAAAGGTTTTGATTAATTTGTATTCGTGAAAAAAAAACTTTCGCTTGTAGATTTATCATGGGCAGTCTATCGTGATGTACGACAAATCAAAACTTTTGAAAGAGTGGTTGAAGTGTATCCATAAAGAAAACCAGTAACGTTTTAATTAAAAAAAATTTGTATAAATGATGTTTTCACTAATTAATAGATGGTGCGAATCCAAGGAAAGATTGAAAACAGGAATAAATGTTAGCATTCAGGTATATTTTAAAAAATCAAAGTGTATTTCTCAAAGCTTGCTAACATTTATGTCCTGTAGGCAATATGTTCCTTAATATTAAAGGCCCCTGAGATGAAACGTCAATCGCTATGCAACGAAACAAAAGATATATTTTTGGGTTCGTCTAATACGAAAAAAAAAGTGATATCCCATTTATTTTTGTAGATTTGTTTCACAGTATTTGTGAAGGGGTGCTACAAAAATGTGAACTTTCAGGTAGGGGTTGGAGTCCATCGATGGGGCATTTAGTTCCGACTTTTGTATCTCTTCTGCAAATTGTACGTATCACGCTTTTTTTCAATGTTGTTAACGAACTATATACATTATTAAAGATCGCACACGGATCGAATGAGTGTGAAGCTACGAAAAACGTTTCGCAACCCCTGAGTGACAAAGATATTAAGAACGCCTGCGATGTCACTAATATTTTTTCTGAGGGGTTTGTGTACAATTCTTCTTCATTAGATCATCGGGTATATCAAAACAATGTGGTTGCTATATACAGCGCACGTATTTGATTGGTTTTAAGGTATTTATAAAATGTTTACTGATGGCTAAAGGAATTCTTACGGGTGTCGAATCATATCTTAAATGTCCCGAATTCCGACGTTTTTTTTTTCCAACAGCTCATGCTTCCACTGGTTTTATGAGTTCAACAAGTTAGTGATTATGCCGTATTTTTTAAGCAATCGAGTTTACATTCGAATTGTTGTTTCATAGCGCGAATGCTCTTGCAAAAGTTTGATGAGAATCTTGCAGGCGAGGAAGGATGTGTTGTAATCAGAGTGTTGGGATCTTTAATTATTTCTCGAGCAGAAAAAGCTTCTTCGATTATAGAAACTCAAAAACAAAAAAACAAAAGTATAGAAAACACAGTTGTTTCATGTTGTTAAGTGGAATTTCTTGTTTTTTTTTTTTTTGAACATTTTAACCCTATTTTTTTATCACCTTACTAATTATAAGTCTAATGTATTTTGATGACGTTTTTTCGCATCGTCGACCATATAGTCAGTGTCATTTTTTGTATATAAATTGCAAACCTCCATATTCCTTCAAATTTAACTGAAGCAATACGCGTTTTTTTAACCGTTTGAGAATTTCGCTTAGTCGCACCATCTCAGTGTTCTGTGAAGAACGAGAAAACCGCATTTGCAGAAGCAAGTGGTTACAGCAATATTTTCTTCACCATTTCAAAAAACATTTCAATGTATTAAAATAAAAACTTTAAACAGATAGTGAAAATTTGTTATATTACAAAGTATGTGGTTGCAAATTATTGATGAAATAAATTAAAAGGTTTTAAAACGCCCTTTTCATCTTTTTGTGGTTTATGTGTAGTAACGATGCACAGTAGGAAATAAATTATTAAAATATGTGTGCGTGTGCACATGTATCTAAGTTCTGTTGAATGAAACAGTAAAAATAAAGAGATTCTTTTTGATTTACTAACCCCAGCTGACAAAGAAGTATAAGCAAACTCCATGAAATCTTTTTTTTTTCGTAAGACCCCGTTCTTGTAAAATACCAACATATGAAATTTTGTTTACCAAAATTGTCCCTGTCGTCATGAAAGATATGCAAAGTTCATTTTTTGACGTAACATCACTTTTCAATATACAAGACAATATTTTTAGTGTTGTGGTGATGCAATAAGAACAATAGACAGAACGTATCCAATTACCTTTTACATTTGTTACTTCTTTCTAAAAAACATGTTATGAAAAATGTGAAGAATAAAAAATACTCTTCAACTGCTGCATAACTGCTTTGTCTTGTACAATAAATAACTATTAGTTCGTTAGGTACGTGATTCAATTTTGTCGCATTGTATAAAAAAATGTCAAAGCAAAAATAAAGGCGCCGTTCAGTGTTGTTTTGAGGTCAAATGGTGCTTTTTATAACACTTGTTACTCATATAAAAACATTATTATACAGATGCCCATTCAATGCTTAGTTGTAAAATTTTGAAAAACATCAAAAAACTACAGAATTTTTCAAAAGATTTTTTTGGAGCTGAGACAATGTTGAGATCCAGCGCTTACATTATAACTAAACTACGTTTAAATTGCTTTCAAACTCACATATATTATTTTTTGAAAGGATGAAAAGCTTTTTTAATAAATGAAAAATAAGCCATTTAAAGTGCGACTCGTTATGTATATTTTTTTTTTTGATTTACTTGATAAAAGCGCTTACATGTGAATGTGTAATTAACATAAAATGACATTCGCGGTAAAAAATAGAAAAGCATTGAAAACAATTGCATAGATAAATAATTCACGGATAATTAATTGACTGCCAGGTTTATGTAATATTTGTTTTATACACGTTAAAAAAAAAAAATCTTGTATAAAATATTATTTTAGCTATTGAATTCAAAACATAAAGACTTTTTTTTTTAAAATAAATTCTTTATTAAATAAAAAAGAAGAGTTTATTTGTTTTGTTTTAAAAAAAAAAAATGGATCTGATTGAAAAAAAAAAAATTTCTCTTACAACTCGGCTTTTAATATTAGCTATATTAAAATTTTGAGGCGTTAAAACTAGTTTAATTAAACTGTAATAAAAGAACATTATGTTGCTTTGTAACATGAACAAATACTACAAAAAATTAATTTTCCTGTAAAAAAATGAATTATTCAAAGAAAACGAATTGCGACGAAGGATTGTTTAAAATTCGTTTTCATAAAAAACCTTAAGTGTTGCATGTGATTGCTGGTGAAACAATTATTTCGGAAGCTCTATATCGGTTACTCCACATAAATTTTGATGAAATTCTACTGAATCTATTGGCGTTAGATTAAAAAAAGCAGCTAAACTAGGCGTTCAAGTTTCCGTGTTATACTTTTTTTAGACGTCAGAGCCGTTTTTTTTAAAGATGAAAAGGAAAACAGATTATGCTTTGATGGGGCTTTGGATGGAGAAGGCGTTGTAGTTGAAATAGAATCACTTTGCTTTGCATAATATTTTTCTAAAAACGATTGACGTGAATCTTTAGGTACTGTGCCTTGGGGTATACTATTGGGTGGTCTCTTGGAAAGGTTTGTCATAAAATTGACGTGTGTTGTAGTTGTTTTCGTTTCGGAAGAGGTAAAAAGTTCTTGTTGCAATTTATTGTATTCAGCATGTTTTGCTCTAACAAAACATTTTGGTTTTTCATTGATAAGGGAAGGTGTCTTCTTTGTGAATTTTTCGGTAAGGGGAACTGTATTTTTAAAATTTTTAAGGTGACCTCGTGATGTTGCAAGATTATAATGATTCGATGTCTCAAGCTTTTTAAACTGTACTTGAGTGTTATTGTTACATGTTACGTTGCGTGCAGTTGCAACCTGATCGTTTTTGTCTCCTAAACAATTAAGTAATTGATCCAGAACTAAACGTGGAACTTTTGGCGTAGATTTTGCTGTTTCTAGTTTTTTTTCTTTTAAACCTTGTTTATTAAGTGTGAGTTGATGGGGTGTCTCAGTAT
The DNA here is from genome assembly GCF_026283585.1 of Hylaeus volcanicus. Lineage (NCBI taxonomy): Eukaryota > Metazoa > Arthropoda > Insecta > Hymenoptera > Colletidae > Hylaeus > Hylaeus volcanicus. The sequence goes on along the minus strand of NW_026533172.1, from coordinate 466,385 downwards.
ACGTGTGCAACTGATTCTCTTCATTCAAATTTATTTGTTTTACCTCATTCGGTGAGCATGAAGCGTCGGCAGGAGGAAAAATTGGACGAACAAATATAGGATCTTTTACTTTTGATATATGGCTACTTGTGAATTGTTCATAATACCGTGTTGTAGAAAAATTATTATTAGTAGGTAAAAAAATCGGATGGTCTTGATGCTGGCTTTCTATTACTGGATTAACATCTTCAGTAGCTTGGACCTTCTTATCATGGACTTCTTCATCAATGTCAACATTTCTATCACCTATAATTTCAGTTTTAATATCGTCATCTTGAAGATCTTCTAAAAGATCCTCGCGACTTTTTTGAGACACAGAAGTTGATAAAGTGATTTCGGTATTTAATCCACTATCACAACTTTTCAAAACATCTATACTCTTTTCTTGTTTCTTTTTTCCTTTATGTAATTTACTATGAATACGTTTCTAAAGTGCAAAGAAGAAAGATTAAAAATTAGATTTTGAAAGAAAAATGTTTTACATTACCTTTGACTCAAGATTTTTGTCTAAAGCTAAGAACAAATCTTTACAAAAACTTTTTAAATAATTAATTAAAGTAAAAGCCATGGTTATGGTCTAATGCTTTTAAAATAAGAAAAAAACTGTTGAAACACTGAAGGATTACCTCTTCTCGTTCGCCACATATTCGAGTCAATTGAATTAAAGAATCATTCACTGTTTTAGCTTCCTGTTCACACACTTTCACTAGTGCTTCTCCTGTCTAAACAAACCGAAAAAAAATAAAGAAAGAAAATTAGGCGTAAGTTTCTCACTGTATTAAATTTTGAAAAAATTTTCACAAAAAGTGTGTTATTTTGCATTTTTAAAAGCTGGGAGCTAACAAGTTCAAGTTGTTTTCTTGTTGTTTTGAGTGTTGTTTCGGCTTCACGTAACCATAGAGCAGAGACATTTTGACTAAAGGATACAATTGTTTGCAGTTCTTTCCATATTAAAGGTTTCTGTTCTTGAATGACATTGGCTAAAACTCTGAGCAATACAAGCATAATGGTTTTCAAATCATTTTTTTAAAAACAGCAGGCTTCACAGGGATATTGCTACCCTAATAATGTTGTAGAATTATCCACGCTGCGAACATGTTTGATTTGTGGTAGGAATTCTAATGAAAATCCTAAAAAACCTCCTTTGTGATAACCATAATTCAGATAATTGCCAACATGAAGAATAAAATCTAAAATAGAACGTAACCCTCCGTTTTGTAGTGTTTCAAGGATTTTTTCAACCAAATGACGCAATAATTGGAGAGAATGAAGTATTTCATTGATTTCATCTACAAGGGTTAGACGACTAACACCCCGACCCCTCATAAAGTACAAGAACAATCATTTACAAAGAAAGTCTTACATTAAACAACATTGAGCTCTTTCACAAAAATATGGAATATCCATGAGTTTTAATAAAAAAATTTCAGCCTGAAAAAAAAATAGTAAAAGAAGAAGTTCATGAAAAGTTTTACCTTTCCTAAAACCATATTCTTTTCCAGATTTGAAGAAGCATGGCGCAGTAACTCTTCTTCTTGCTTTGTTGGATATAAACTTAAAACCAATTGTAAACTTTCAGCAGTTAAACAAGCACAAGATGCAGATTCTTTAAAGTCCTTTTGAAAAAGGGATAAATCAATGACCGTACGAATAAGTGGGGTAATATCATCTAAAAGTCCTAATCCTTTTAAACAAATCTCAATATTTTGCCTTCTTTTTGCATCCAAAATAGATACAACGGGTGTTTTTCCAGAGGTTACGTCAGAAGAGTTCCTTAAACTATTTCTTGCTGAAGACGGAGTAAGAGCACTTTTTGCGTTGATCTCCACTTTTTCAAAAAATAAAGATGTAATAATCTACAAGAAATACAAAATAAAACATCTCACTTGGACAAGGGAAAAAATTCATTTTTATGACAAATTGTTTTTTACATCATAGTTAATATCCAAAAAAGTTGATTTGTTTTTTATTTTTTCATAAGAAATGTTATTGAGGAGTTTCCGATTCCACAAACTGCAGGATAATTTAGATTTGTTTATTTGTTGCCACTGTATACGACGTGATACAACACCTAAAGGAGGTTTTGGTATTTTAATGATAAACTCATTCAATTCAGAAGAGTCTGTAGATTTCGAGGATTCTGTAACAACTTGCGAACGACGCAAAGGAGGCGGTGGAGGAGGGCGACGCGTGCTACGCTGCGGAGGAGCGCTTTTACACAATTGGGTAGCTTCGGTCGGATTTTCGGGAGGTTCGTCTATTAAGAAAAAAACATTTGTACCTTTTCATTTTCTAATAAAATCTACCTGAATCGTTACAGACAGCGTGTGTTGTATTTGACGGATAATTCTCTGTTGCACCAGTTAAAGAAAGCTGTAAAGATAATTTTTTCTTTTCAACGCTACTCTTAATGGATTGTGTGATGAGATTTTCGTTTTCTATAGAGCCAGGAACATTCAAAGACGCGCTTAATGTATCAGATTGTTCTATAAAGCCGCAAAGTAAACTGTTCAATAGCATTAAAAACAAGTAAAGTTGCAAAAAATGATTTGGGATCTACAGTTTATTTTGTCGCAAATATAATGATTACCGGTGAACGGAGGCAAACCACGAGCTTCTCTGTTTCGTGACAAAGAATTTCTTTCATATATAACACTCATATCTAAAAAATAAAATTAGAAAATTAAGAAAATTCTTGTATTTCAATAACCATTTCTTGATGGGAAACATCAACAGTAGTTAATATTTTAAGAAAAATTTTCACTGTTGCACAATACCTGTTACAAGGAGCGTCGCGAACAGGAATTTCTTTTAAATTTGGGACAAAGAATGAGGGCAATATCAATTGCCACATCCTCTTCTATAGCAATGCCAAAATGGCGTTGACTAGTCTGAATCTTTTTTTTAACACGTAACAAGAGTTTCACCGATTACTGTGCCTTGTACAACTTTTGTTTCAATGTAATGAAATCATCTTAATAAAGTGCATTTTATTCGTGCATGGAGCACAAATTCTCATTTAAGCAGAAAATATAAAATAGTTTCAAATTGAATTTGAATTGTTCTAATGGTACCAATATACAGGTTAAATATAAAAACTTTTGGGTAGAAAAAAAATTCATTTGAGTGTCTGCTATCAAAATGAACACATTCGAGGCATCAAGACACTTTGTTCTTGTTTATTAGTAACAAATTAAAATGTATTAAACTTCTTCGTCATTTAAAAGCATGTTTGGAATACCTGTGGAATACATGTCATGTTACAATGAATTTTCAACAAATTTTTACCACCTTTCGATATGGGAAAAATTCTTTCGCAAACAGGGCAGGTCAAGCTACCTTCAAGAACATGAAACTGTAACAAAACGAATTCCTTTTTGGTGCAATCATGAATTCTAACATACATTCATTAGTGTGTCGTAAACAAGCATCAAAAAATTATCATCGTTTAAATCTTCATTACTGTAAGAAACAGGTAAGGCCATAGACAACTATTAAAACATATGTGAAATGAAATGATGGTAAAGTAAAGAAAAATTGTACCGAAGAAGCGGCCTGACTAAGCGCATCCCAAGAAATGCGTTCTAATAATTTCTTCACCATATCTGGATTATAATTTTGAACATCATCTCTATGTGTACTATTAGGGCAATCTGTAATAGTAATTTTTAATGGGTAACCTCCTGAGCATTGCTTTCTGTTACTAGAAGAATTGTTATGGATAAACAATAAACGTTAGTTTAAACGAACCATAAAAGAAGATTATGCGTTAATAACCTCATGATTTGTTGATCCTCTGCAGTAGTAAAGAGTTGCTCAGGTACATGCACGGATTATTACTGCTATCAGTTTGTTTAATAAAAACTAAAATAAAATGATTTGAATTGGACCTTAGATGGGCTTTATTGTGTGAAATGGAATTAACCAACAATTACGAGTGAAACGTTAAATTTGAATCACATAATGTTGATTTATTGGTTGAAGTTAAAGCTTTTTGTAAACGCAAATGTAATATAGCCAAAGTTTCCCAACATGATTACGTTGTACGAATAAATTAAATTACGATACTTTTATGAACGGTTTTTTTTTTGTGGGCTTTAATTTTAAAAAAATAATATTAAAGTAAAATTTTATAACACCAAGTTTAAACAAAATAATTTAAACGTTAGGGATTGCTATAGTATTCAAAACACATGCGAAATGACAAAAGATTTAAGTTGACATTTTACTACCCGCTTAAAAATTAAAATAAAATGAAACTGAGTATTACTTTGGAACAAAACAGGAAGTCCTAAATAATATTATTAAATTGCATCGGGTTTAATTCACGTTTTGTATTACAATATGCAACGTCGTGAAAATTTAATGGAGAACGACCTCGTCCTGGATTTGAATTTAAAAAAAAAAAAGGTATAAAAAAAGAAACGAAGGAAAATACATGTTTCCATTGCGATTGAACTAAAAGACACATTTTCTGTACAAGTCTATATATGGAAGCCAAGCGTTTATCCGTCATACATGAAAAATTCTAGGGAAACTTGACTTAAACAGCATCATGCGTTTCAGAGCACCGGGGGCAGTAAGCCTCTGATAGTGCTGCGTTACGGTGAGAAACATGTGGTAACAGACAAGATCGATCATTATTACATAATAAATGTTTTCTCATTCGGTCTGTCGCTAGCGCGTTACTAAATCTCTCAGTAGGACCTAAGAAAATTTGAATAAAGTGTTGTAAAAAACATTTAAAAAAAAAAAACCTTACACGCAGTTGAGCGCGGTGTGTATAGTGGAGCATGTCGTTGTGCCGAATGAATACACTCCTCTGTTTGTTAAAGACACATATACATGAATCTCATTAAAGCAACGTCCACAATCCGGTCACACGTACCAACATAGTTTCGTTGTGTCAAGAGAGGCGTTTCAGCAATATGTGGGCAAGTTTTTTCATATCTTGAATAATAATAAAAAAAGTAATGCACGATTTTTTTTTACTTAAACCACTAATCGAATTTCAGGAGAAACAAACAACAATTAATGATGAGAGAGTTCAGGTATGCTATTAAAACTTGTATAAGTAACCATACAAGTCAACGCAAAATACTGAAATTAGTACATGACACGGAAAATGATGAAATGCAATATCTTTTCTAGGATAACGCAAACAATGAAAACATGCTTAACAAACCAATTAGCTACAAAAAATCAGAGAAACACACTTAAAGTGACTCTACCTTGGACTAAAGTTTAGAAAATCATACACAATTTTTTACCATCTTTGACTGTTTATTTTATATATGTTTTACCTGCGTGCGGTGTAACAACAACGTGATGTTAATGGCGGGCGAGGTGTTTTTTTTACAGAAACATTCAGGTTGTCTGTAGGATCGTTTCCACTAAGAAAGGTGGCCTCTGGAGACGCTGCTAACAACATTAACAGTTTGGTGATACACGATTGAAACCGATTGACTATCGTGTCTACAGAATAATGTCTCCATGTTTTTTCTCTCTACAATAGTACGTGCAGAAACAAAATAAAGGTATGACGTTAAAAAATCATATATGACATTTTTAGTCGGTAAATCGGGTCAAAGAATAACTTACAAGTGTTTTTTGGTACTCTAAAAGTAATGTGCAAGCTTTCTGTTGTGCAATATCACAGGTTGTTGCTACACCCAACTGAGCTTGAAAATCCATTTCTTTTTGGTTAAGTTGTAATTGACGTAAGCGCTCCAGCAATGAAGTGTTTTTGTTGGATAGTTTTTTTATATGGTGTTCCATGTATTCTTTTTCTTCCATAGCTTTTTTCACGCGAGTTTGTAGTTCTCTCTTATCATTTGAAATACTTTGCTCCGAACGCTCTAAAGAACACTGAACTGTTTTTAAATGCTCAACATCTTCTCGATATTTTTCAATGTCGTTTATTAGAATATTAACTTGTTGTTGCAATTTTGTCTTGTCTTTCACGAGCTTTTTTTTTTCACTTTGTAGAATTTCAATTTCACCTCTTAAAGTTCTTCCTTCTACCGTCTCCTCTTTCTTTAAAGTACAGTATACAAAAGATAATTTAAAACACGTTTATTATATGTGAAAAACTGTATCATTTGCACCTTGTGTGACCTACCAAAGCAATATAAGCAACGGGTAACGATGCTTCCATACGAGAACCACGGGTCGTTCGCTTTTGTAAAAGAGAAAATTCGATATCCTTTTTTTTTTCTTGTTCTTGACCACAGTGATCAATTTGCTATAAAAAGAAAAAATAGAACAACTATCAAAGTTTTTTTCTATTACACTCAATGAAGTAGACTGGTTAAAGCGATTTGTCTGTAACGGTGATAAGAGTAATGGTACTGGTTGCTGAGGGTCACGGCGTGTAACAAATGGTTCGTCTTCAATATCAGTGGAATAACTTCTTTTTTTATATAACTGCAGTTGTCGTAATGTTTCAACAGTGGCTTCTGCATTTCGAAGTTTTTCTTCAGATGCTGTCAGTTGATTTACTAGGGCACATTTTTCTTCTTGCAACTTTTTGTAATCTGTTTCCTTCACAAAACTCGGATTAAGGTTCTCGACCTGTTTACCTTTAAAACACTCTACGGATGACGTTGTTTTGTATACGTTGTGTTCCTGAATTGTTCCTTTTAAAGACATCTTGTTTTCATCTAGTGTATCTTGCGTTTTTTGGAGTAAATGTTGTGTTTGTACGGCTTCCTTTTGAAATATTTTTATTTGTTGCTTCTAAACGCAATAAAGAAAAAATCATGATAAAACTTGTAAAATATGAATTACATGACAATCTTTAATGAAAACTACAAAGTGATTTCAAAGAAGCTTACTAAGGTTGCATTTTGATTTTGTAGTGTTTGTAATTCATTGTCTTTTCGTGTTACAAGTGCTTCTTTCTGATATAACTCTCTCTATAAAGTATATATATATGTTTTAAAGTATTTTTGTATTTAAGAAAAACGTTACTTGAAGAAATTGGATTTGCTTTAGAAGAATTTGACATTCAGAGCAAGTTGTAGAAGACAATGTATCAGAACTGGGTGAACCGTGCGAGGCATACACAGAAAAAGGAGCATCATTCACCAGCTCTGCTGAAGTCATTGGAACCTTTATTCCTAAATTTTCTTTGTGTATTGGATTATGTGATGTATCATCTAATGTTGATTGATTTGCTTTTTTGAACGTTTTGGACGTGGTAGTATGCGAAGACTTCTGGTGTAATGCATTTTTGTTTAAAAAATTTTGCTTTTCAACTTTAAAAAATAGTTCCTTTTTCTTTCTCTCTTGATATGTCAACCATGCAGACGATATGACATCAACAGCATGTCGAGCGATGCGAGCAGCTTTTTCGAAGGTATAATGACGCCACCATCGTTGTATTACTATGCTTGCTGTATGGCGTTGAGCAACATGATCTGTACAAAAGTGATGCCGAAATAATTTACAGTAACCTATTGCTTGTAAACCCGTTGAAACATCTTTTAAAAGTAAAAATTCTTGTCTTTTACAATAACTCTTCCAATGTGATGTTATTTTAGTAGCACAACTGCATAGTCCTTCTAATCTCTTTTTTTCTAACAGTGTATGAAATTCTTCTTTCATAAAAACTTTTGTTTGCCCAACTTGCCATAGTCTGGTTTTACGACTAGATGAAGGTTCTAAGCGTAAAAGAATTTCTTCTAATCGTTTTTTTTGTAATTGTGTCACTGTCAAATGAGTGGGAGATGAACGACAATTGTTTAACTGAAACGCGGAAACTTCTCCTGTATTAAATAGGACTCTAACAACGAAAATTTTTTTTTTAAAACAAGTGCAACTACGTAATCAATACTAAAAAATTTTTACCTGTAACGTATGAAAAATCGGTAAAGAGGTAATCGTATTGCATAACCCGTTTTTCGAATACGAATACTTTCTAGCATTCCAGCGCATTCGTACTGACGTAATATATCAACAGCATCGAAATCCTTTGGAGATTTATGTCCGTTGGGTTTAATACAACGAATATAAGACGCTGATGCCAATTGGAGTACGTCCATAAGACCAGTTAATTGCGAACGAAAGGTAAAACTCACGGAACATTGAGCGAACCCTCTTTGTGGTGTTGGAACACTTTTGCGGCCACTTGATTGCGTCTCACGATCATGTAAACCTGTTATATTAACTGGTATAGGTTCTTCGAATAACTTGACAAAATAAATACAAAAAAACATATGTGTCTTCTTAATCTGTTTCAATAAAATTGCATTACTTGCATTAATAATGTTTGTCCTTTTGTTTGAAAACAATGAAAAAAATCTTGATCAACGCGATCTCTATTTTTGTCAACCATTCCCTGAACATCGTATAGAACGGGACCAGCGTAATGAACAATACCGAACTGCTCTTTTCTTTTCAATTGTGGAGGCTGTACATAACAAGGTATGTTTTAGTATTATCTCGCAACCTGCTTACCATGTAAATAATTTTATTGGTTTGAGCGCAAAGTAAAACCTTTTGAAGGAAGTTTGAGTCACAACCACCGGGCATCAAACATTCTGAATCTAAGGTTGCAAAGACACCATGTGCTTTATGAGTTAACGCATCCAAGATGGACGAATTGTCTTCAAACTCAATATCGTTCCATTCTATTCCTTCTTCTTGATACAAGCTCTAAAAATGAAACAATTACATCAACTTGGAAAACATTACACCAAGGTACTTGTTCTTCTCGAAAAACGTGTAAATTGAAATGTTGTTGCAATTGTTCATTCGCGAAATTGATACATAATTGCTCAAAAGAGTTGACATCGAACACTTCAAATCCAAAAATATCCAATAATCCAATACTTCCTATCCGGGTGCCATTTGTCAAATTCTTGTCTTCTGACAAAAAAAAAAAGTATCCGTCAAGAATTATTAGCTGTTTTTATTGTCTAAAAAACAAAAACAATTTTCTCACTACTTGTATGATTTGGATTTTTTTGAAGCTTCTCAGCTAAAACAGCATTAATTCTTTGAACTATATAATTAAAAAGCCTTTCATATATTGTTTTACACAACGAATCGCGTGCAAAAATGAAACTATGCGAGTTTCGCGGTAAAACGATCTCTTCCTGACTTGATGCATCCTTAATTGTTTTGAATTTCAAAAGACGCGTTAAATCCTCCTCAGGTAGACCTAGTAAGTCGGAAGATATAGTTAATGAATTTTCACTTGCTTCATCTAAAATTAAGTGATCGGGATCATTAGTTGAAGAATGAAACAGAACATTTCCTAAATGTAAAATAGCAGCTAAGAGACTGAAAATTTCAGCAAAGTCACACTCAGTAAAGTGTAATGCTTTTAAACAATAAAGTAATTCATGAAAGTCCTTAAGGTCATCTCGATCTACAAAAATATACACAACGCAGCATGGACCCTGACTCATTACAATGTAGCTTAAAAGAGAAAAGTACATACTTTTCAAATCTTGGTGACCTTTAACATAATTGAATTTATTAACGTGATCTAATGCTAATTTTTTTTGAAGCTCAGCAGTTAATAAATTGTATCCAGCACACAATTGATAAAATATATGATAATTTCTTTCATTAGTTTGCTGCACCACAATACGAGACTTCTCCAATAAATAATTTGAAATTTGAGCTTTTATTAAATCAGTTGATTGCATATCAAAAAACACTTGAGTAAATTTCCCAAAACGAGATGAATTATCGTTTCGTATTGTTTTAGCATTACCAAAACTCTCTAAAATAGGGTTGGATTGGATAATTTGATTTTCAACGCCAAAAGAACAACCAAGGCTTGAAGAACTTAATTTTGTGGTTGCGATTGTGCATAGTGGATCCGCGTGGGATTTATCTAAATGTTTTAATGCTGAAAGATAATTCAAAATTATTTTGGTTGCTTCCGTTTTTCCAGCACCACTTTCTCCAGAAATAATTATTGCCTGATCACATTCCGAAGAAAAAAGATTGGTTAATGATGCTTGCGCGACCCGAAATAAATGAGGAGGTAAATCACTCAAATTTTCGCGACTTGTACGATATAAAAGAGCTGTTTCAAGACTATACAATTTTGGCAGAATTGTATAAGGATTCATTGATATTAGTATAGGTGAACCAACAGAAGTATAAATTTCGTTTTTTAAATACCGAACTTTTGTATTATGTAACAGAGAACCCATGCTTAATTGTTCTAAAAGAAGCAGATCATCAACACCTGTAGTGCAACTGGAATCCACGAATCGAATCGTGTTTTTTTCCACTGTTTGAATAGACCCGTCCAGTAACTGTGCTTTCACATTTCCATCCTTCATCCTTTCTACAATCAATCCAGGAGTACAACCGATTGTAGGATGCTCGACCCATATATACGATGCTGTATAATCCTCATCTGAAAAACAAAAAACATTTTAAGTTTTGCAAAACTATTGTGTTCCTTATTTGAATTCCAATATCATTTAAACTTTCCTTACCTTGACACAGGTCATCTTTTCTTAATGGGGCCGTAGTACTTATTGACATCACGTCAGCGTTTACGTTAGCTGAATCACTCGTTAAATGAGATGTTGGTGTATTACTTGTAGAAGAAGTTTTATCCGGTTTGGGTAACGAGGATAAATGACGTCTAGCTTGAAAAAGCAAACTCATGAATGCAATGATCAAAAAGAAAAAAAACTAATCAAAGGTTAAAGAGAAGAAAATTATAAAAAGTAACAAAACAAGAAATAATTAAGAAGTAAAATTGTTGAAAAAAAGGATAAAACAATAAAAAGTTGCAACACTTATAAAATACTCTTGTAGTTTTTATAAAATTGTATAAAAACAAGAAAAAAGACTTTAACTTCTCTCTTTTTAATAAAATAGGTAAAACCGAAATAGAAATATTAATTTAATGATTTAGAATTTATCAAAAAATATATTACAAACGATGCGCCAGTAATTAATATTTTAGAACCCCCCAAAAAAAAATATATATAGCGTGTGATAGGCTGCAGTTGATACACTAACCTTTATGGATTACCAACAGGTACTTGACGTAATAAAAACGTTATTATCTAATATTTTTTTCACAGATGAATGTGGCTCACAACAGGTTAGTGGCGTTTAAGACATAATTAAACGGAATCGACGTATTTTTCTCTTCATCAGGATTTCCTAGTCAACCCTTGTAATATTATTTTTTTTAAATATCTGACACTCATTCTTATTGACGCGTGAATGGATACAAACATGGACTTTGTATGAGTCTTTGACAAAATTTATCTTTTTTTGTTGACTATAAAATGAACATTGTACATGACATTTTTAAAAATAGTCCAACAATATACATGACATTTAAAAAAAGTTCTCATGAAAATATTTAATTGTGTAGTATTGTATTTTATTAAAATAAATCTGAAGGACTGATGAAAGTAAATGATTAAAACTTATGGCATACAAACAATATTTATTTAAAGCGTACATATCAAAATGAGTATTAATATCAGCTTCTGCAATTTGGGGAAACCGTTGTTTGATCCAAGCTCGGACAACATATATGTTGTCACCCCACCTAAAAAAAAAATTAATAATGAAAACGTAATAAAAATATACCGCGTCGACATTTCACAGGATTGAGCAAGCGTAGATTTTAGTGCTTTTAATGACTCAACTCCGTGAGATTTTTTAGACTGGATTTCTTGTACTAATTTCTGTAAAGCGCATCACTAAAACTTTCAATGTATGACCACGCTTAGGTGCTACCTGTTTTTTAATTTGAAGATATTGTATTTTTTCTATTAATTCACCGCGTGTCTGTTTTAAAAAAGCATTTAACGTTCACTAAAACACTTAGATAAAAAATCCTTACTGCTTCAGAGCCATACTCAGAAGAAGAAAAAAATTCTAATTGTTTTTTTAGTAAATCACGTTTTTTCTCCAATTGTTCTTTCCGTTTCCTTCAAACACACACACACACACACACGCAGGTTCATGTAACGTAGTAACAAATATCAAAACAAATTTGTCATTTCATAAAGTTACAATTCAGCTTCCGACTTCCGACGTGAATGTAGTAAAATATCTACCGAAAGAACCCAGTAACTTTTACGTTGTATTTGAAAAAAAAACAGCAACCGTTTCAATAGATACAAGGACCATTATAAAAATTGTGCCATTGCTTCCACATAAAACTTACATGTTTTGTTTACCTATTCTAAAACAACACATAAGCTTCAAATTATTAAAAATGAAGAATATATGTCTACTTATCACAATTGACTAGGTTCTCATCGACTAAACTCTGAACTACATCTTTAACGGCTTGTAAAACAATCCCAGCTTGACATGCAATTTTCTCAATCTCCTTGTAATTAAAAAACTGATTCTAAAAAGAATAGGTTAATTACAAAAGAAATATTTATATAAGAACTTACTTTCCGCAAAAGAGCTTGAAGAAGTACTTGTTGTTTCTCTTCAAACGACAGACCCTTTTTTGCCATTTTGAATTATTCGTGTAGAAAATTGTAAATGTAACCCTCAATAACCGTCATTTGGATTGAACTTACGCGGGGCGGTAGTCGAAAAATTTAATTTTTGTTTTTTTAATTCAAAATTTTTTTTTTTTTCATACAAGCTGACACGAGAAATTATGAGTCTGATAATCCATATACAATAAAGACGACAATAATAGAAGACATTTTCAAAAAAAAATTTATTCGTTTCATACTATCCTTTATAACAAAAGTTATGACATTTCTATGTTACTATTAATAAGAAAAATATTCAAGCTTTTAAACAGAATCTAAAATAAAAGCTAAAGAACATGTCGTGGAATACAAGAAATATTTATAAATATCTGGTGTAGAACATGTTGAAATTTATGTTCTTTAATAGTATCGTGTTCTGTTTTAACAAACGTAACGTCTATGTTTTTCAAATACGCTTTTTTTTTTTACAGATAGGTGTGAAAAACGACATGAGTACAAGTGAAGCCAACAAAAAAGTCGAGTGTGTCAAACAAAATTTTTTTATTTCTCAGAGTAAATTATATTTTATTACTCTTATTCCAATAACATATATTTTTGTCCAAAAAAGAATTGATCTAACAGATTTCAATCAGTATCTGTGCAGTCCACCCTTTAGCTCTTTTGCGATTCGACTGTATCAAAAACCCTTATCGTGAAAACTGAATTAAGTTTTTTCTTTCGGATACTACACCTACCATGAATTGTTGACAAAGTGTATTGGATGAAAATTAAAAGTGTCTCTTAGTTATTTACGTCGGGTAGCTGCTACTATATTGAATTATGGGCCAAGGATTCCATAAACCCAGTACTGAAGGTAATTAGAGTAAAAAATTTGTCGTGTTAAAAAAGTTGTATTATTTCGTTTGGGGTATTTAAAGAGCGGTTACAAAATGCGAAAAGACTTCTTCAACGTGCAAAGCGGGAAACGGAAAGAGAAAAACACGCGTTAGCTACGGAAGAAGAAGCGTTGAAACGAGAATTAAAAAAAACCGTTGAAAGAGAGGATCTTGTAATGATTGATGTCTTTAATACATAAATTGAATATTTTTTTTTATTTAAAAGCATTTAGCGAAAATCCTTTCTCAGGATATCGCTCGAACAAGAAAAAGTCAATGTAAATTATACGAAATGAACTCGCATCTTCATGCATTGCAACTGCAACTTCAAAGTATCAAATCTAACCGTATGCTTTCAGCATCTATAGAAAAAATAACTCAGGTAAACTACATGAACAAAAAGAATTCCCGATAAAACGATAAAAGTAAAGTTATTTTATGAAACGACAGACTATAATCCAACTTAATAAGGAACTGAATTTAGAGTCATTTCAAGATTTCACGCAAAAATTTTTGGACGAAACTCACAGGTTGAATTTTTTTGATACTAAAACTAAGGAAATGTCAGCAACTCTAGCAGAAACAACTGCATCACATGTATTGAGTACCCAAATTAAGAAGCATAAAGAAATGACGTTTTGTATTGTAAAATCAGGAAGAGACGACTATAGAAGCTCAAGACATTCTCAAACAAGTTCTAGACGAAGTTGGTTTGGATAAAACAGCAGAGGTGGTTGCTAGCATTTTTGTAAAAAGATTTTTAGTGAAAAAATTGAGTGTTTAGCTTCGAGTGAGTCCTCAAGCTTTGATGAAACCGTCTTCAACATATTTTGAGGATCCAAAGAAAACCTGTATTAATCTAGATGTATTTGAATGTTTGCCTCACGATAAAGGTGATTTAAAAAAAACAATAGAAAGCAAGAAGCATTTCTTTTGTTAGATGACATAAAGCAACTTTCCACACCTACAGAAGTATGCAAAGAATCCCTTGAAGAGCGAATTCGAAAGCTAAATCTGTATTAGTATTTTATTATCTGAAAAAAAAAATACTACCAGCCTGGGAAATATTTAACAAGCTGTTTTTAAAGCATGTTGACGTTAAACTTAGTTATTTCAAAAACGGATTTTCCTTTTCATAAAGAGTCCATGGCCAAATGTTCTCTAGAAATCTATTGATACTTTATACAAACGAATAAAAAGTATTATCCATGACGAATTGCATAGATAAAATTTAAAGTTGAAAAAAATTCAATGTGTTTATACAAATTATCTTTTCTATACAGCATTTTTGTTTTGGACAATTACTTTATTTCAGATGGAGTAAAACAAAAATTATCTTTTTCTTTATAATGGAAAATTTAAACTTAAAATCGCTTCAATCAAAAAGAAACACATCTTATTCACCGCAACGTTGAATAATCGTTTCGTTTAATAAGCCTGTCATTATAATGAAGTCAAGAGAAGTTTTGAAATCAGGACTGCATTACCGGCTTGTTGTAGTGTCATGGAAACACAAGAATTTATCGGAGTAGGAGGAAATCCTAAGGAGAAAATACAACAACACTTGTTTTTTTCAAGGCATAAAAACGTGAAAATACGCACCACTAAGCAATCGATAGCTACATTCCACAGGTGCCGCTCTAAAGTGAAGAGTGTGTTAAAAGCAAAATGAAAACACAGTAACAAGTTTTTTTTTTTTCAAAATGAGCAGTAACATACTGAAAAACAAAATTGTGAACATCTTCTATAGTTTGGTGTTCGTTAAACTGTTGACTGACAGTTGTCCCTAAAAAACCGAGGTCATAAACAGGATTGAAAAGTAAAAAAAAGAAGCAAAAGCAGCACCGTCATAAAAACGAAATTTGAGTGTAGTCACAGGTCGAGTCGTATCAATCTACAAAAAGGATGTATTTTATTGACCGTTTAACAAAAGACATCATATTTGACTTGAACAGTATAACGGGAAACATCTACAGGGAAGGAACCAATGACTTCTGTACTCGAACTATAACAAGAATAAATAGTAATAATAACGATTTTTTGTCTTACTTCGTGGATTGTTCTTCTCCAGAGTAAAGAAAACTCTTAAGAAACATACTTTCAATAAAAATAATTCTTTTGTCACACTACCTTTGGTTGAGAAGGAACTTCATGCACCTTTGAACTAAATGATATTTAAGACAGAAAAATTGCTCCTATTGCACTTGTATAACGTTTACCGCAAATCTTCCAGTATAAGTGATACCGGTGAAGAAGATGTTTGTGACAATTCTTTAGGGACATATCTGTTTTGTGATTGTATTTTGAAACACGACAATGCAAAGAAGAAAACTGACCCCGAATTTATAGCTGAAATCATTTCCGCGTTTTCAGGCTCACTTAATGGTCGAAATTCCCCTCCATCGAGACAAAAACCATTTTTATATCTAGTCACATTTTTTTTTTGACTATTTAATAATTTCAGATAACTATTTTTACAATGTTATTTTGCGAGTTCCTTTTGGAAACGACCTGAAAGTGAAGTAACGCGAAGCATATTTTTATACATTTATAATTTTAAATACCCTGAAGAGCCACTTGAACATAAACCTGAGGAACAAGGTGGATGCTGCACCGACAATCCACTAGAAAAAAACAATTAAAGTTTTTTTGAAATAAATCTCAAATTTAACCTTCTTTCTCCACCAACAAAACTGCGTTTTGTTTCGTCATCATTTTCGTCCTTCCTTCTATTGTCGAAAAGTGAGCTAACAAAAAACAACATAAAAATTCAACTGAGGCAGTGAAAGTTGTGTATACTGTATATTCATTATAAATAGTCTTTTCCACGTTTGCTTTTTGTGTAATCTTATATAATATAGAGATTTTCTGGCTTAACTGTGACATTTTTGTCAGAACGTAATGGAATAACAGAGTTTTTTAAAAAAAAATAAATTAAATCAAATGTCAATGTAAAAAATTATAAAGTATTAAAATAAGCGTTCGTAACTTCGTATAAATTTATTTGAAAAAATAAATATACTAAATTCACAGTGGATTATTGAAAAGTTGCATGGAATAAATTTTTTTTTTTTTTTACACCATTTTTATTTTTTCAATACATACAGAAAACATTTATATTTTTTTTTGTATTCTTTATGTACGCTGGTAAATATTTTTCTTATTGATTATTGACATATTTAAATTGTCTTATAATTTACTACAGAAGCATTTTTGAACTTATTTTTCTTACCTCAAATTTAATACAAGCCAATATAAATGAATTTGCAGGTATCAATGATAGAGGTTCAACGGAAATGCAAAGAGGTTTTCGTTCCAATTAACACTGAGAATTTCGAATAAGGTAGAACAATTTAGAATTGTATGAAGATACTTGGAAACTGAAAAATTAGACATATTTCTATTTTTCGTAAACCAACTTATCAGTCGACGTATGCTGGTTAATGCCAAAAATTGTAGGACAAATTTTTTTTTGGTTTCCCGTTAAACGTCACTTCGCTAGGCGCTTAAAGTTTCGAAATGACTTCAAAGTACTCAACTAGAAATTAAAGTTTCGTTTCATACTGGTTGTTGTCTAAATGAACGTTTAAAGGCATAATGTATAAAATTGTGGGTGTCGGCCTCCAAACTCTTTTAATATTAGTGTTCAACTAACTGCACTTTTATTCTTCGTCAAAAACAAAACCTTGATTCGTAATGGCAGGCATTGCAACGCTATTTGAAAGTGTTTACTGAAAAGCATATTTTTAGAACATCAACACAGCTTATATACAGGTCATAAAAAGATTATTTTCTAAATGCCGTGTCGCAGTATATATTTTTTCCTACTTAAAAATTTTAACGTTTTTACTTTTTTTTTTTATTAAAAATCAAAAAGTTTTTATTTGAAAACGATTTGAGCCATAAAGTCGAGCGACACTTGTTTTGGGGAATTTAGACCAAAATCGACTTTTTTTTTAATTGGCTTTTATTTATTATAATGATACTTTAAACAAAAAAAGAAGTTAAGAATGAAGCGGAACTTAATTGCCTAGTTAAAACTTTATTTTAAATGGAAGCGGATTATTGGGGTTTTTTTTTTACGTTTGATTATTTATGTTGAGCAAGTGACTATCTCTTTGACTATTTTTGCTACGAAACAAAAAAAAAAAAGTGACCTTAACTATTTAGTTCATTAAAGCCTAATCAGGTGTAAGAATAAAATTTTTTTTTTTTAAAAAAATACTATTGATCTATGTAAGCAAAATTTTCAAAATAGCACACTTAAGATTAACTTGTACTACGTACTGAATTGGAAACTGTGTCTAATCTTCTCAGCATGACATTGCCCGATTTTAAAAAAAAGAATTTGCTTCAAACACATTTTTAACAGTTCAATTTTTTTTGTGGTTTTTTAAAATTTATAAATTTTTCTTGATACTTAATGTATTTTTATGATTGTTAATACTGATATTGAACATACGTTTTTTTTTTTATCAGGTATTCAGAAAAATTCGAATATACTTTATTACTTTTCTGAGGCTTTTGTAAATTTGAAATCCACGCTACAACTATGTATCACATAAAATAAATAATGATTTTTATTGAACGTAGAGGTTCTAGTTATGACGACTGAGGATACTATTAACACACAACTCTTGTCAAAGACCACATGGGAAGATATCGAGAATAGTTGCTATGATCATTTAGTTGTTTCGTACAGTACGAAAAAGAGTGATAGATGTCCTATAGGTGGAACAGTTTGCCTCCTTTTTTATATAGGAACATGGATAATAAGTTCTATGTCTCCATTTTTGGTTTTACTTCTTTTATTTTTAAATTATATTACGACAGGCCTACTCGTCGCCTTCCTTTTATTAGTATGTTTGGTGATACCGTTATCTCCTATAACGAGTTTACGTCGATATTTTCGCTATTATTTTAGTCGTTTCTTTTCTGAAGCGTCAATTCGTTTTGAGCATGTTCCACAAATAGAAGATCGACCGACAATTCTTTGTGTAAACCCTCACGGAATTTTTTCATTAATTTGGGCGTATTGTTATCTTGCGGATGAGTTTGAGCATTTTCATTGGTGCTTTTCATCCCTTTTACGTCTTTCACCAATTTTTCGGATTTTGACAGATACAACAGGTCATGCAAGCAATATTCGTAAAAATACAGTTGTTGATCACATGATTCATAAACGGTCTATTGCTATTATTCCGGGGGGTTGGCATGAAGGAACATTGCACACTCAAACAAAAGATCGTCTTTATATACGTAAGCGTCAAGGTTTTATAAAATACGCTTTACAGTATGGATATACTATCACGCCTTCCTATGGTTTTGGTGAGAGAGAAACATACTGGAATATTTCAGGAGCTTATAATTTTCGGTTTCGATTAAATGATTATGGCATTCTTACTGTTCTTCCTTTTGGTCAATGGTGGTGTCCGATTCTTCCATATTCTGAAAAACTTCACGTGGTTATAGGGTCCCCTATTCAGCTTCCTCATATTCAAAACCCGACTTCAGAAAATGTTCACTATTGGCATTCTATTTATATTAGTGAAATGGTCAACTTATACAATCGTTATAAATATATTTTTTATGGTCAAGAAGCTGAAAATTTGCAATTAGAAATATGGTGATTTATTACAATTGAAGAAAAAAACTTGTTTTTTATTTTCTTTTTTCAAACTTATTATTAAAAAAAACCGAAAAAACGCTTCATCGAATGCGTCTTTTCATTTCATTTGTGTAACACAAAAGTTATTAATAGTTTCAAAGAAATCCGAAAAATTAAGAAAAAATTCCAATGTTACAAAATTTCAGCTGTTTACATCACTAATTTTGTTGCTTTTATTATTTAGTTTCTGTTTCACTGTGTAATCAATTGAATAACTTGAAAGAAAAAAGAAGCTTCATTTGTTCTCCAAATTTAGAAAAAAATTGTTTTGACTGTTGTTATGGTAACAGTAAATAATTACAAAAAAGTATAATTTTTTTTTTAATTATAAGGTCAGGGGTACTATGATGGTACATTATACAGTAACGACGCTAAACCAACACCAAGTGGTGCCCAGGAATCTTGTAAGCTAACGTTTTCTGAACGTGTTCCGAGTGACTGTGTCTCTGGTTTACCTTTTGTTATCGTATTCACTACCAATTTAGCTGTCTTATCTATATAAGAATCATTCGCTGTAATTGCACTTGTATTATACAACCGTGGGTCAATGGACAAAATTTCTTTCACTTTTACTAAATGGTCGTTAGGATTTATTTTTGATTTTAAAGTAGTAGTTTCTAATTTTTCGTGCTTTTTGGTTGACTGAGTCGATGGGGAGCCAGTAGATGTTTTCTGGAGAATATCATTACGTTGAGGTAATACAAAAGTAATATTTTGCAAGTGGGATAATTTTTCAAATATGTTTTTTTCAAGAGGAAGAACTGTTATTGTTAAGGGGTAATGAATTGGATTTACTGGTGGGCTGATACGGGGGTCAACGAATTCTTTTAATGTTTTTTCAGTCGTCTTTTTTGACGACTTTTTGCCTTGTGTCGTTACATTTCTTTCTTCAAGTTGTTGCCATAAATTGGTCTTGATTTGTGAATTATCATGTTTATCTTTCTTTAATAAATCAACCGGTTCATGAAGTAGGCTAGGCTGCCTTGAATTGAGAGAGTTAAAGTTTAGCTGATTCAAATCAACCACGGTGTTTGAATGCTTTTTGCTTTGTTTTGTTTCTGTCAATGTTTTGTTTTGTTTTAACGACAGGTTGACGTGTGGTTTTTCCTGACGACGATTTAAATGTCCTAAATGCTCTTCAGCATTTTTCTTCTTTTTAGAAACTGTTTTGGTTTTTAACGCATTTGTTACCGATTGTTTTTTTAATTCAGCTGATTCAATATTGTAGGGTTTCATTATAAGGCTTACAAATTTCTTATCACGTTTTAAAATTGCTTTATTTAAGTTTTCATAAATATTATTGATGTTTTGGGCATGAGGTAACACTGATTTCAAAATGAAAAAATTTACGATTATGGATCCTGGAGTTACCGAGGCTACTAAAATTTGATCTCGACGACATTGCGTCAGCGTGGACACCACGTTAGGCCATATGACATGGAGTCGTAGGGCTGCCGAAACATTATATTCTCCTTTCAATATTAATTGTGCTCGGATTGATATATTATTTTTTTGGATACCTAAATCATTTGCATTTTCTTTGTGCTTAATATCAAGTATCGGTGCATTGAATGATTCATTTGTTGGAGCTGCATTACTGTTAAAAAAGAAACTAAAAACATAAAAAGTAAAAAATAGAATAGAATTTTGGAACAACATGTTGCGAATGAAACCTAAAAAATATGTTGTTGCAATGTTTTCGACTCATGACAAACAAATCGTACTAAAATATAATTAATTAATATTTTTGGGACACATATGGTTAACTGAAAAAAAATACAATAAAATAATTTTTTTAAAGTTGAAATTTATTCTTTTTTTTTGTATTATGAAACAGCAATGTATAGTAAACAGATGTTGAAGTGCTTTGTTGCAGTGCCGCTTGTATTTGTTGTTATTGTTACATAAATAATTACTAAAACGTCTTAATTGATACAAAACATTTTTGTTATGTTTGTGATTCTAATATTTTGAATAAATTATTCTCTTAACAATTTCTCCAATTATAAATTGAATTAAATACAATGGAAGGTGAATCTGGTTTTAGTCAAGGAAAAGTAACAAGTTATAACTTAATTCCATTGTATAAGAAAAACCTTATGTGGGATTTCTTATGACATTTTACAAATAAAAAGTCTTAATACGCTAAGCCTATTCGGGCTAAACTTTTAAAAGAAAAGAAAAACTATGGGGTCCTATTAGCTCCTTACACTGGTAGTTCATTTAATAAAAAAAAAATGTCTTATAAGGTGTTATTAAAAACTATAGATTTTCTTCCGCCATAAAACATCTTTTTATGTTAATGGCTTTATAATAAAATACAAGAAACCTATTAGTTTACTTGTTTCAATACTGATATAATTTTTTAAAAAAATAACGGAAGATCTTGAGATGTAAATGTCTCGCATACACAAAAGTTCTAATTAAACAAACCTACAATATTATTTGGATATCACGTTTTCTCAGAAAACATTGCATATTGTGTTCCGTAGTTATATGCAAATTGACGCTTTTTTCTTACATCAAGAAACATTTTATTGTGGGTGCGGAGCGAACACCAGTCATTCACTTAAAACATTAATGCCATTAATATATTAAAGAATCTTTGTACAACGGGCTAAATGGACCTAAATGTAATATGTTTATATATTATTAATGGTAACAGTTTCACTGGTAGTATTGTCGTTAAGATGCATAGGATGCGTGACTTATTTTTTCGGAGTGTTTCTATTCTTCTTTAACCATTACTTGTTAGCTTTGTATACACCGAAATAAGTTTATCGACGAACGTGTTGTCGAACAACAATGGATATAAGTAGATTGTTTCCATGAATTTTTGATAACATTCAGCTGCGTTTATTTTTGAATGAAGCCCTTCTTTGGCAGCGCTTCAAAAATTGGTTGACAAGCGTAAAAAATTTTTGTTTTCAATAATATAGTTCTTCGTACGTGGCGATTAGATGAGGTCATCCTTAACAATCTAAAGGCTGCTTTTTTTGTGTATTTGTCTTAATAATATTTGACTTTCAAAATATATGATTGGGGAAAATGAAAATGTATATGAAATAAAATATTTTTTTAAAGTAATATCTCATTACACATTTGCAAGAACTACTAAATTTTTTTCGTTGGTAAAAACAAGTGAAGGATGTATACGACTCTTTTAAGATGAACCGAATTGATGTCAAAATTAAAATCCAGCTTACACGTACTTGGCTATTACACAAATATACCAATGTTTTAGTTTACTCGGCAGATATTCGCGATTCTAAATTTAATGGTTTTTTAGTGTTGAGACTATGAATTGTATCATTGTTTCATATTTTTTCAAATATTTTGATTACAGATTCTTCTATATTGCATGAATATATATTTTTATTAGCAACATTATAACGTTCTGAATGACGAATAAGTTATATTTAACGATATGGGTAAAATTGTGTACAATTTTACGCATGCAAAGGAATTTTTTAAAAAAAATTGTGTTCTCTTGTAAGTTCATGATACTCAGATGTGTATATTTTGAGATGAAAAATGTAATGGTTTTGCCGATTAATTGTCGAATACTTCCTTCAAACATTGAACAGTTTTTCAAGACCCTGGTTAGATTTTTGAAACGATGGATATTTGTTTAAAACACTAATTGTTTTCTTGAAACTACGGTAAGCTTTCTATGTTGGTCATATTTTAAAAATGTCAGTTAGGTCTCGCAGGCTTTGGTTAGGTCTTTATAACACCAGTTCGTTTTTTAAAATATCAGTTATCTTTTTAAAAAGTCAGTAAGCTTTTAAAAATGATTTCTTTTTCGGTCTAGATATTGGTTGCGTTGGTTTGAGGCATTGTTGAGTTAATTAGCTTTTTCTTCCCACGTCTCACCATCGAACTAAATTGTTCCCTTTTGTGGCAAAACTTTAAAATTAGATTGAACATTCATTTGTTACTTTATAGAAATTTTTTGCTCGCGATTTCAATTCTATAAAGACGTTTTTTTTTTATCTTTCCCTTTTATCTATTTTTTAGAATTCATTTCAATTCCTTATTTTTTTCATGTTGTTTTTACGCCATAATGTGTTGTCTACTAAATCAGTCTGTATTGAATCAAGCATTATATATATATATATATATATATGTTTATTCTAGTAGTAAGTCAAGTTCCAAGTATGAAGTTTTTTTATTTTTGTTTTAAATAAATTACGATCGTTTAAAGAATTTATCGTTCAACTTCAAATTGAGGACTGAAATTAATGTTATGGAATAGTGGGGTTAAAATTTTTTTTTTTGTAACGTTTCTGAATTGAATAACTCCTGTTTTATTTTATACAATTGCTGCTTTAAAAAAGATTTTATTTTATTCTTTTGATTACACGAATTTCTTTGAAAAGTAAAATCGGACTGAAAAATAATATTAGATCTCAATAATTCATGTGCTTGTTGTTTCAGTATTTTTTGTCTTATTAACTCAGACTCAACTCCGTTTGATATGAAAGGAAAAACGAATGGTTTACACGTGGTAACGCTTGTCACATGTTGTTTGTGAGCGTAAGAATTGATAACGCTTTTTGAATTCGAATAAAATGCTTGTTCGTTTACATTATCATCTAATGAAGGCTGCATCATATTTGAAAGATCTTCTGATAATACGCTATTTTTATTAAAAGAATTCGAGAGCTGGTTTTCGATATTTTCTACTAGGATATGGCTTTTGCTTTCTCCATTTGTAGAACATTCATCTACGGGCTTATTCTTTCTACAACTCCGTTCGTTTGAGTAGGTGAATCGTCTCATAACGTCTGTCTTTGGTGAAAATATGAGTTTTCCAGTATTTTTTGAGGGTTCCTCGTTGAAAAGATTACGTGATGTAGAAAGATACAGTGGTCGTGTATTGAGAGTGAAATGTTTTTGTTTTTTGATAGGATTGTCATAAAGAGAAAATGTTGAATTGACACTTCTGCAAGTGTTATTTTCTGATCTTCTTGATGCTACTAATGTCTTGGGGTCCTGATTGAATTTTACGCAATGGTGATTTAAGGTATTTTCAATTTCATATAAATAAATACTTTGTGTTTTCTTAAAATCCGTTGCAATTGTGTCAAGAGTGTTTACGGTTTGTGTCATGTCGGCAACTTTAGAAATTTGGGTTTTAAATGTTTTAATAATAGGACAATCCTCAATCTCTTTTAAGGGAGATTTGATATGAGAGTCACTAGTTTCATCTTCTGTATCCATATTGATAGGGTATGGAGAAAGAAAGTCATTTATATCATAACGAAACTGTTTGGGTGCTGGATTTTGGTCAACATCCATCTTATATACAGGTAGAGGCATAAGACTTGTTTCATTGCTGTGAGTATCGGAAGATAAATTGTTAAAAACGGGATGAAAGTCCTTCGGATAGATGTTTGAAAACGGCTTTTTTACCTCTGTAGGCGTATTATCCTCGTTTATAAAATACCGGTGAGACGAAGGTAATTTAGAAAGCGATAGGTGTTGGTTGTCACAAATTTTAACGGAATTTCTTTTATGAACGTTTTGAGATACAACTTTTTCATCAATTTGATCGAAACTGATTGTTGATGAAACATCATGATTGGTAGGGCTTGGATATCCGACCACATTATTGTTCTGCTCGAAGCGGGTTCGGTAACCCATATAGGGTACAGAATCGGTTGTAAGTGTATGAAACTTTGTAGCTACATCTTCTACAGGATGATCACTGTTCTTTGCCGGCAGTGCACTGGCATGAGTTAAAAAACCTAGTTTTTTGTTTAAGAATTTTGTCTTTGATTTGTTGAAAACGGGATGCATGTCATTTTTGTTAATTAAATCAAAGTTATCATAGCTACTGAGACGATTCTGAATTTGCGAAAGGGGGGAATCTGTGCTCGTTAACAAATCATGTTTCTGTAGTTGGGAGTGCTGAATGTTGGTGAATGAATGAGTATTTTTGGCTTTGGTAACATCATTTTTCAAGAGAAGATCGTTTTTTTTAAAGTGATCGAGTTGAGTGTTGGGAAGGGACTTTTTTTTTTTCAATGTTGAAATGTCTTGTTTTAACGCAGAATTAGATTTATCGCGTGGTCCGTTGATACTTTTTGAAAGAGAGTATTCCTTTTTTTTTCGACTCTCATAAATTGTTGACAAATTGTTTCTAGTGTTTCCAGGCGGATCATAATTTTTTGATAATGAATGTTCAGTATTTGTCGGCCACTTGAGAGTTTCCGGTTGAGTCCTTTTAGTTCCGAAAAGAAAGCCGTCGTTTTGTAAAGGTTGTATTTCAGTGGTCGAGGGGCGATCTTTCGTGTTTAGCGGTATATCCGGATTTTCAAGAGACACATCATGATTGTGATGCGACGCATGCTGATATCCAAGTTCAAGTGTAGTTTGTTTCACAATAACGTTAGGTTTCAAAATAAGTGATTTGTTTTGACAAAGTGCATTTGTTTTATGTAACGAAATGTCATTCTTTTTTGAGGATAATGGCCTTGTACTGTTAACGGGACCATCTTTGTCTGACAAAAAGTGTTCTTGATAAAAAAAATTTGGTTTTTCGGTGAAGTGCTCATCATTCTTCAAAGCGCTTTGCTCATTGTGTCCATAATATTCCACTCTCTCCAAGGTGTTATTTTCCCTTTTTAAGAGACTTTCTTGCTTTTTTGCAAGGGTGTCTTCTTTTCTCAAAAGTCCTTTTTCCTTGCTGACTAGACCATCCTCTTTTTTCAAAAGACACTTTTCTTTTATTGAAAGGCGTTCTTCTTTTTTTATAAGATATTCTTCCTTTTTTAAAAGAGAGCGTTCCTTCTTTTTAATACAATGTTTTCCTTTCATAAATTGTTTTTTTTTTTTTAAAGAGTAATCGTTTTCATGAAAAGAAAGTGGCTTGTTTTTCGAAGTTTGAAGAACATTACGTCCTGATGGAGAATCAGCACCCTCAAAAGAAGGGTCAAAAATCATAGGAAAAGCATGACTCTCAGGAAGCATTTGTTGCTTATTTTGTTGCCCCTCATTCTTCTTTTGTAATAAAACTTTTAGTTTGTTGTTCTCTTGTAAAAGACGCCATGCTTTTAATCGATATGAAACCACTTCAGACTGTGTTATAGCTACAAACCATTCAACTTGTTCCTAAAAAAAAATCAATATGCCCATTGAACAATAAATAACATTACCCTAAGCTGTTGCGACGTAGTGAATTCTCCTGTAAAGGAATTAGAGAGTTTTTTTTTTAATGGGCACAGTTGTTTAAAGACAAGTAAACGAATATGTTGGTCGTAGATGCGCTCCGCAGCTTCATTAAGGTATTGTAATAATCTCTTGACTTGATTTTTTGTAAAGATACAATAGCTCGAATTTTTGTCATAATCTGTTCTATAATACAGCGGATTTATACCCAATTTTATAAATGGATGCGTTTTCTAAAGAAAGAAAAAGAAAGAAACATGACATGATATATAGTTTCCTAGTCATTCATACCACTCGTGGTTTTTTACATTTAAGAACATTAGTCTGAGACTTAATTTGGGAAGACGAAACAACACAACAACATTGTGATGTATGCTCATGAGTCATTTCATCTTCATAACATTCATGAGGAAACTCTGATGTCAAGGTGCTTAAAGTGCACAGATGACATGTTTGATGACGACTTTGGTGCGAAAGGTAGAATTGCAGCTAACAAAAAGCAGCTCAATATGAGAACGCTTTAGTCACCATGTACCTTGTTTTGAAACAATAATGGCGGTGGTGTTACTCGTAGTGGCATAAAGGTGAATCTCTCCTCTAGATTAGTGTAAGAGTAAAAACACCGTCGTTTTATGACGTATTAATATTTGAATTTAATCAACTTGAGGAAATTTTTATTTATTTGCACTAAAATGTTGATATTTTTTGTGGTGCTAAATTTTTTAATATGCATGCTAGGGGAAAAATGCTATTATATCTTCGTACATAGGTTTTTGACTGTTCTGTATTAATGTACCCGAATAATGCTTACATAGAAAATCAATAAATGAATTCAAAAAAAAATGACAAACAAAATAATTTTTTGAGAAGAATTGTAGTGAAATAAATGAGATCATAGGAAAAATAGATCACCTGTCGTTTATTTAAATTTTTAAAATCTGTCCACGCGTGAATAGGGAAATTTATAACAACTTATGTTGTTTTTCAATTGAACGATATTAAAATAAAAGGCAACAATACCAGAATGCTTCTTATTAAACAATAAACGATCTAAAAACTTTACTAGTCTCTCAATCCACTAGATTTTTTTTAGATTATAAAAAAGTAAAATCTGTTAACAGGAATCGGACTCTCGGGTTACTCAACATGAAGTTCAAATAGAAATTAGGGTACTCGAGGGTCATTTGAACAAGTACGCGACTCTTCATTTCAGTGAGTCTTCCTTTCAGCAAGAGGTTGCGGAGCTGAATTCTGAGCTCTGAAAAAAGATGCCTTATGATGTAACGATTATATCTTTGTAGAAATTTTTTTTTTGTCAAATAAGAAGATATTATGGAGCACAGACTTTGAAGCACTCAAATTGTTTACACGTGAAACAATTTTGATAGTTGAGTTTTTTTATGAAAAAATTTTGTACTACCTTATATAGTCTATTTCAAAATTTTAGATTAAAATAGAATCTCTTCGGTAACTTTTTTGAATGTGTGGTGAAAATGAATGGTGAAATATTTTTTAAACAAAATAAAGTTTTTTAAATTTAGGGGTATCTTACTAAGAAAAGAAGACGAAAAAAAACAATTTTATTAAAATAATAAATATTCTCCTACACCCTGGAATTGATAAGAGAGATCAGAAATAAGTCAAATGTAGTTAAAGATTAGAAAAGACTTGAGTAGTTGTGATTTCGAATATGAGTTGTCATCGGTAGGTTTTTTCTTCTGTATTATTGAAAATGTGGATTTAAGAAAAAAATAGAAGACGGGTTAAATTGAGAACTATTTGTTTTGCTTACCAATTAAAAAAAAAATAAGGCACTTGGACAAAGCATCATTAAAAAATTTAAGAGAATTTCGAAAATAACAATTTCTATATTTGCAGGCGAGTAGAAAAATAAAAGGGTAAGATTCTTTTTTTGAGACAGATATAAGTGAAAAAAGCGGTTCGCATGTTTAGACTAACGTCATGCTAGTAGGACAAGAGAAATATACGGGGTTTTCCCGTCTCATAACGATAATCTTAGGTGAAGGTGCTACAAAATGGACGGTAACCAATTGGTTGAATGTATTCATGTGATCTATTGAGTAAACAATATAAATTGAGTCACAGTTTAAAAAAATAGTCCGTTGTCGTACTAGAATAATCTATTTTCGTTAAAGTAAATGAAACTTGCGAATTCTATTATGCAAGCGTACCTGTTACCTTAAGAAGAAGATAGGGATGTAAGCACAGGGAAGATGTATAATTTTCTTATAAACAGTAATTTTCAATTCATTATAAAAAAACAAGTCAATTTCATTAAATGCCTTTAGCTCCCAATTTAAATTTTCTCTTACCAAATGTCAAAAATTATGCCTGGGGAAAAAAAGGAAAAGAAAGTCTTGTGTACTTTTTATGGAGTCAAAACTTGAAATCAGTAAATGCTGAGTGTGAAATAAATAAACAACTGGGTAATGAAAAGCTTATAAACGTTTCTTTTGCCGAGTTATGGTTTGGAACGCACAGCACATCAGACAATATTGTTTTAACAAATAATGCTAAAGGTTTACATATTCCTTTACGTAATTTTTTAGTAAATCAAATTGAAATGAATTTAAATCAAGCACATATTGTTTCATGTGATTTGACATTTATTATGAAAATCCTTAGTATTCGAAAACCTCTTTCGCTTCAATGTCATCCAGATAAACACAATGCTACTAAGCTTCACGAAAAATATCCTTTGTTGTATCCCGATGCCAATCATAAACCAGAAATGGGTATTGTTATCTCTAACGAGGCACAAATTTTATGTGGCTTTCGCCCTTACGAAGAATTTTTAAAAATTTTAAACAATGTAACGCAATCTATAATTTTTCTAGTTATTCAACATTCAATTCCTTTATTTATGATAGATAACACCCTTATATTCATTTTATAATACTTTGTGTTGTGATATTTCGGAAACGTCTTATTTGCTTAGCTCAGTCAATTGTACTAAAGAAAGGAATTTGTATCAGTCCATTTTAACCAAAACTCTTAATGCCACATCAATGGAAATCACTACACTGTTCAACCAAATTGAAGAATTCAGTACTCGACATAAAAGCAATGCTGAACTTCCCTTTGTTGTTACATCGTCTCTCAAGTACACTAGTCATTTTAATGCATTTGGTTCTGTTCGTATATTATTTCTTTTCCTATGTTAAGGCTATTTGAAAGTTTAAAAAATGAATTTGTTCAAGACAACGCTTGTTTATGTTGTTTCTTTTTGAATCATTTTCATTTGAAAACCGGGGACGCTATTTATATACCAGTAAATGTTCTTCATACTTATCTAATAGGGGATATCATAGAATGCATGGCTGCCAGTGATAATGTCATCCGGTAGTGGTTGCTTGTTGAAATCAGTTTTTGTTATGCCAGCTTAAGGTTAATTTTTTTTCTTCAAGATGTGGTTTAAGTAACAAAGCAAAAGATTTACGTAGTCTTTTTAAGGTTCAAATAAAACATTTGTAGCTCATTTTTCGTCTAATGTTACTTCGATGGAAAATTTTATTTTTGTGTTTTGTTTCTAGTTAGTCGATTATACGGTTCCAGTGACATTTTCATGTGTACCTGAAGATTGTGGAGAAACTTATATTGCAGAAGATGACTTGAAATTCTCACATTTATATATCTATCGAACTCCGGTATCAGATTTTCAGGTTGTATTAGGTGTGTTGTCGGCGTCATGTTTTACGAAAAAACCACTTGATGATTTGATTTGTTACCCATGTATTATTTTAGTCTTATATGGAACACTTATGGTAATGAATTGATTTGAGGTTATTTTAGACTTTATTTTGGTTTTAGGTAACAACAGAAAGTGCGAGTAACACTAACATGAGAAATAATGGAACAGTGTTGAAGCAAGGACAGTCCGTTGTTTTACAGGCAACGGACTCATACTATTATCACAATCCACAACATTCAAGCCCATTCTACCATAAAAAACCTATTCAATTTTTAGGGGTTTCGATGTTTTGTTCTACACAGCTTTTTGAAGACCACACAATATTTGTCATATCCTCATCAAGAAAATGATGTTTTTCTTTTTCTTTTTAAAAATTAACATTTTATTTTAAAGATTTTTTATAAACAATCCCTTAGAAAAGTCATAATACAAAGAGTTCTGTATCACGAAGAGGGAACAGTTGATAAATTACATTGAAGAGACAAGGATATTCTTTGTATCAATGAAATTAAATGAATTGGAATCTTTTTTTTTGTGATCTTTATTCTTAATCACACATAAGCCCGTGCGTGAGTGTGCCGTATGTTTTCTATTAATATATGAAAGAAAATATGTGATTTTATTTTGAAATGAATTAAAAAAAAAAACGGGTGAAGGCTCCAGCAGTCCCAGTGTTAAGAGTGCATCTGCTATAAAAGGAGCATGTGGAAACAAAAGTGGCTTTTCTTTAGGTTGAAAACGTGAATGGAAAATACTTCCAAAAGTTTTCAAAAAGATGATACAAACAAAGTTTGTAAAACATCTAAAAGTATTGATAAGCATAAAAAAGAAGTGGAAAAGTCGACAATGTATAGTAAAGACGGCATGCTGACTCCAACAATGGTGATGCGTTTAAATCCCGATGTTGTCTTGCCGCATGCTCAAGCCGAAGATGAGTGCATGAATTCCGATGACGAGAATTCGCAAAAAAGCAATGACAACAGGTCAGAAGACAAACAAGAAAAGCAGTTTGGAGCTCTGGATATGAGAGAAAGTACACAAGGAGTACAAAAGGGTGTCAACACGAATAAAATGTCTTCGAGTCTTATTAGACGTTTAGTTGTTCCAGCGCATCGATTGTCTCCTTTACGTAAAAATTGGGAAAACATTGTCAAGCCACTTGTAGAACATATGAAATTGCTTGTTCGCATGAACGTTAAAAGACGTTGTGTGGAATTAAAAATGTCATCAAAAACCCCTGAAGTTTCATATTTACAAAAAGGAGCTGATTTTGTTCGCTCATTTCTTTTAGGTTTTGATATCCAAGATGGTCTGGTTTTATTACGTTTAGACGATTTATTTTTAGAATCATTTGAAATTAAAGATGTGAAACGTTTAGTAGGAGATAATTTATCCCGATGTATTGGTCGTATATCTGGGAAAGAAGGGAAAACGAAATTCGCTATTGAAAATGCTACTCGCACTCGCATTGTTTTAGCTGATACTCATATTCATATTTTAGGAGCTTTTCAAAATATTAAGATGGCAAGAGATTCTATTTGTGCATTAATCTTAGG
Source organism: Hylaeus volcanicus (assembly GCF_026283585.1). Classification (NCBI taxonomy): domain Eukaryota; kingdom Metazoa; phylum Arthropoda; class Insecta; order Hymenoptera; family Colletidae; genus Hylaeus; species Hylaeus volcanicus. The sequence goes on along the minus strand of NW_026533172.1, from coordinate 434,898 downwards.
AAGCCCGCCTGGAAAAGTTTACAACCGTTTACGTACAATTTCTCGTCGATTACAAGAACGTTTTTAAATGTTGAATATATTAAGGAAACGATTTCATATTCTCGTGCAGATCACTAATAAGGTGCAATAAAAAAATTTATTGTTTTTTTTTGTTAGCGTTTTGTTTTTGTTAATATTTAATTTTTCTTTAAAAAAAAGCGTAATTGTAATAAAATACAAAAAAAAATATATACATCGTTGTTGTTAGAATGAATCAAGTATACGTGAACTAGAAAAAAAAAGGAAGTACAATGTCTAACATAAGAATGGCTGTAAGACATATTAAACACACGCTAACAAGATCCATAAGAACTTGTGACGTGGCACCTATAGAAAAAAGAAATAAACCTTTAATACGAAGAGAATCTACTCAACCTGCATGGGCGGGATCAATTTTACATTGTTTAAAAAGAATAGGGCATAACGTTCCAATCAAAACACTGGAAAGGGTGATAACGAACATTGAAGTGGATACGGCTAATATACAAAGTATCATATCAAGAGGAAGCTTGTGTTTTTGTTACCAATAATTTCCGGTATGTTGTGCTCAAAAATATATAAGCGGAAAAATGTTATAATGGCTAAAATAAAAGATAAGTACAGCCTAAAAAAAATTTTTGTTAACGAATCTCGGCTTTTAAATGAATTATCGAAAATACCCTATACGACATTGATCAAGAATAACTGTCATATAGTCTTTTTTTTTACACGATCCGACAGCTAAGGAACGAATTAATAGAGCTGTCGATTGCGTGCCTTTTCAAAACACAAAACACACATACACAGGGATAGATAGTAGTACAAGAACAATTTGAGACAAATAAGTAAAAATACCTGCATTGCCACCAGCTCCAACCAGCATGGTCAAATAATAAAGAATAATAGGGTGATGTTGAACTAAATCTTTGAATCTTTCTAGTATTAAGGAAATAAAGCTTTGTAAAATAAGAAGGGATACAAGCCACGATATTCTTGAAAAGAAATTATCAAGTCCTTGCTCAGGAGGTTCAGATTCTTCAGAAGAAGAAGTCTTACTGGGTAAGTAACAAACTTCATGACCCTTCTCTTGATTGAGTTCGCATTCAGATTGAGGAACTAACCGACAATTGACAGCATGAAAGCATCCAGTCTCTTCTGTAGTACTTTGGGTTTCATTTGATAAAACATTAAGTTTGCAAGAGTTCCTTTCTTCAAATGTTAATATGTCATTTTCTGTTAATGTAAAAAAATTCGATTGAGATGAATACCGTTTGTCTACAGGGAATGTCTCAATGGAATCGATACATTTCAAATGCGGTGAATCCATTAGTGTCGATCGTGTATCATAATGTCCCACCATAGACTGTATTCCCTCTTTTGTTGCTGCTACAGTTTCAATTTTTTTCTGCGTCCAAGGAGGCACCGATTGTACATTCGATAGTTTAAAAAAATTGTTAGGTTTTTCTTCATTTTTAAAATTTTTTAATTCAATAGCGACAGATAATTGAGGATTTAAAGGTAGTTTTCTGCTTGTCTCACGAAACTTTCGTTCATGGATATATATATGTTGTGTTAAAGTCACTTTGTAGTTACGTTGTGACCAATTCACATTATTTTCTTTAATCATCCCCAATAAACTTTTTAATTTTCACGCATTTTAAAAACGGCAAGCATACATTTAAATCAAAAAATTAAAAAAAATATTAAAAAAAAATGGTGCGGGTTTTTTAAAATTGCCTCACAAGTGTAATTCCTTCCGACAATCTGAAATGACAGAATTTACTGTATTCGAATTTATTAAACCAAGAAAAGATGGAATAAAAAAAAAACTACCTAACAGGTTGTACTATTGTTATTTTTGTTAACATGATACCGTAACTTGTTACGAAAAAAAAATTTCGACCTTAATTGATTACGGAGTTTTCTTTATCATCTGTTTTATATGTTTCATATATACAAATCACGCCGCATTCATGTAAATGACTCTAAGTTTCCTTAAATATTAAATATTGATACGCCGAAAAAAAATGTTAAAATTGTTTTTTTATTCCAAGTGAAACAGTAAAAATTAGTACTAAAGCGTTAACAAAAAAAGAGAAGTTTTCCACGTATCTAGTTTTTATGTAATTACCTTAATCAAAAAATGAAAAAATTTTGCTTAGTCATAAAAAAAAAATGTTAAAAGAATTTTGTAAAGCAAAAAATTCTTGTACTATCTTTAATACGTAAGAACACAAAAAGAATTGTGTAAATTTTTTCAATTTAGTCACCAATTGATAGTCGAAAATAAGTTAGTAACGGGAAACCGATCTGTTAATGATACTTCTCCCTAATGAATAAATTTAAATTATCGTGTAAACAAATATATTTTTTGTATAAAGCTAACTAACAAAAAAGTTGTTTTTCTCTTGAAATATGTTTGCTTAACATTTTAATCGATTAAAACAACAAGAAAAAAAAGAGAAAAAAAGAGGCCAACATTCTCTTTTAAGAAAGTAAATGACCCGTGATGCACTTTTTAGGATTTTATGACTACTACCGAAGCAGCTAGAAAGTATAACTAAAGAAGAAAGACAGTTATTTTAATAATGACTGAAAGAGCAACAAAGAATTGAATTAAAATCATAGCACGAGAAAAAAAAAGCAAACGTCGAAGCCATAGACAGAAGACATGTTAACGAACAATTATTTGGTTATAATATATAGAAAGACGAAATTTTTTTAATCATAATAAATATCATCAGTGTTAAGACTGCCTTTACAAACGTAACAATGAGGATTACGTTGCCAGTACGCGTCTCCTTTAGTAGTTTTTATATCTCTTATATGTTAAGGGAAACTGAACATAATCAACAGTTAACATTTTAAAACAAGAGACACTTTTACAAAACAATTATCTCAAGAAAAAATGTCATGATGAAATTTTTAGTAAATAGTGTATTGTTTTTTTTATTAAAGTGACATAATAAACTAAGCAATTATTTTGAGCGTTGGGTCACTCAGACCAGAATGCATGCTTTTGAAAAAGAATGAGTGGAGGTGTAATATTATTTCTTTTAAATGCTGCTAAAAAGCATAAAACAAGAGATTTTAAATGAAATATAAAACACAAGTTACTGAAAGTATAATTTATTGTACGCTTTTAATTTAACATGAATAACATAGTAAAATTATATAGACAAATTCTACATGTGAATTTCCAAGTGATGAACTAGATTTTTTCACAAGATGTTGCCGTTAACTATAATTAGACTGGCGGAACAGACATCAAAAGGACAGTTTCTTTTTGATTTTTTTTTAAAAATTGAAAGAAAAGAAATCAAGAAATAATTCACGACGGTTGTGTACCAACTCTAATTTGTGTCAAACGCGTTGGCGCTTCATTTTAAAAAATATGCTGTTTACTTTTGTCTTCCATAACGTGGATGTCAAGTCATTCGTTACGAAGAGTTTAAAAAATAGTTAACTATTGATTTGTATTTTATGAAAAAATGTCCTAGTACTGAAAGTGGTTATAAAGTGAACATCATGCCTCAAGTTTGTAATAGAAAAGATTTAGCTGCAAATGCGTTTTGGGAAGAAATTGACGAGGTAGAGTCTTTGAATACCTTAGAGATAGTTTATATATAGTTTTTTTTTGAAATTTTTTTCTTGACAACGAACACTTTCAAAAGCATTCAATTTATTTGTCGTATTGCATGTGGCTTTTGTTTTCTGTTATTAGAAATATTTTCAAGACGTTCCCTTGTTGCTGTTGAACGCAGTCAAATCCAATATAAGTGAGGGAACGCCAACACTACATGACGCAGACGTTAGCGAAAAAGAAAAGGATTACCACTCTGCAAAGTATCAAGTGGACTGTCAAGCCTCCGTTACACTTACTCCCCATCACATTAAATCTCCTTATATAATGAGTCCTTGGGAAAACAGAATTTTTGAAAAGTTTTTTAAAGAATTCGTTTCTAAAAATAGTGACTTTAAAATGTTTAAAAAAGAGCTTGAACGTTGGATTATGGAAACTGATCATGGGCAGTATGAAAACCGAATCAACTTGAATGAAAACATTGAGTCAAGTATGACTCAAGAAGCGTTTCAAGAAGACAAAGGGGTGACATATGATTGGTCTGAACTTACATCCAATTGCTTAAATAAGTCTTTAAAATGTAATGGTTCCGTCATGGAACCAGTCTTAAGCTGTGTTGATGTTTTGAAAAAGCGTCGTTTTACAAGGGTTGTTTATTCATTTTCGTCGTGGGGCTTTAGACGTAGCAATTATACCGAAGAAATTCGACAAGTTTTGAAAAATAACAAAGATTGGAAATGTTTTGTTGAGAAATTTCTTGTGTGTTACATTAAATTTTTGGATAAAGAGAATAGAAAAGTTTCTGAATCTAAAGAATCCCATTTACTCACAAAACCTGTCAGTATGACATTTTTCCTGGGTCTCGTCCAAAGTGTCCTAGGACCTTTGAAGGTGGAAACTGGTGATTCACTTAACATGGAGACTTTGACTCAGTACGGCTTTCCACATTGGTTTTCCCGGATGCTTCAAAATTGTGACGACAAGAAAGTCATTCAAACAGAAGAAACACAAGAAATTTCATTAAACAGGTCATGTATTAAAAAGGAAATACAAAAACTAACCGTGGACTTGGATGTAATTCAGCAACGTAAATCTATCATGTTAGTTTTCTGTGGTGTCGTTTTGTTGAAAAATTTTGTCTTCTCGAGTTACAGGTTACAAAAAATACTTAGTGTTATACAAGAAACCAAAAAGCCTTGTAAGATGTACTGGAATGCAGTGGAGGCTGTAAGATTTTTTTTCTGTGTGTATGGGAGAATTCTAATACGATACTTATGATGGATAGGCATTAGTGGATTTATACCGTTATGAAGTCTTTCATAGTGTGACATCAGGCTATTACGCTTATAGCTTATCTAAGCAGTATTATGATTTAAATTTTTTCCGTATTTTAAGCGCTTTAAACGGTTTAGGTATTTCAGGTAAAAATAAATTGAAAAAGGTTGAGTGAATCGTATGTGATTTATAGGTTGGTGGACAGAGCAAGGATTATGCAGCGTTTGTGGTAGTGGTGTAACATATGATGAAGATCCTTTAGTTTTTTGTGATGCTTGTTTCATCCCTGCTCATCATGGTTGTGTTGGTTACCCTGTTGTGAGTGTATCTGTGGATAATGTGCCTAAAAATATAACTCAAGGTACAATCTTTCGTAGAATATAAAATAGCGTAAAGAAACATTTAAGGATAGATGGTGTCTTTTGTATGCCCGGTTTAGACTCTTTTGTGTATGGTTCCAAAATGTATTTTGCGGGGACACACGAAAAAAATGAAAGCCGTTCGGTTGCAGAAACAAATGCGTCCAAGGAAGGCATCTATAGCACCGATGGTGATGATTGGTTTTGTGATGCGTGCCATTTAGTTATACAACAAGTAATAATTTATTAATTTTGTGGTAAAACAAAAAAAAATGACATATGAATTGTGGGAAAGGTTTCCAATGTACCGTTAGCCTTAGTCATTATTCGTCACTTAGCGGGTCCACGTACGCCTTATGATTTTCAAGAATTGTTAAATTATAAACGATGCAATCAACTTCCCCAACAATTCACTTTAAAATTACCCTGTTTAATTGATGATGAAGCACACTCCCTTGTGAAATTTCCTGTAAATGTTTCTATTTGTAAGGTTAGCTAACATTATTATATGACTTATCAGATCACTGACACTGCTTGTCGTGTTTGCTTCTCGAAAACGTCTTGTACTGGTTAGTTAAGTAATTTTTATTCAAAAACAATAGCATATGTCCAAGTCACTTTTATTAAGGATCTCATTGACATCAAGTGACGTTGTGTTTTTTTTAACTTTTGAAATGCGACTATAATTAATCTACGGTTTTTTTTTGGTGTAGTGTAGAAGACCTTAGTATTGTGGGTTGCAAACAAAGCGTGAGTAACACAGTATGTGAAACCAATCGGGTTACCGAGGATACAATACATTCAAAAAAGGGGATAAGTCGCGGTGTCCCTGTTAAAAAGAGGACACACAGCCTGACAGGTATGCATTGTGCAGCGGTAGGAGAATGGAAACGTTGGTTGGTACAAGTGTCACAAGAAGAAGTCACAAGAACGGCGGAAATGCTACGAAAAAAAATTAGGGAAAAAAATAATCGTGCAAAAGATAGTTGGATGTTTAATACTTCAATGTGTAAGAAAAAAGACGCGCTTTGGTGTGTGGCTGGATCTTCTTGCACACCTGGTGATCAAATCACCAAAATTATCTGTCTTCCTGTATGTTCTCTTTGCGGTTATGATCCTTATTTTCGTGGTGGTGGCGTTATCAAGAAAGTGAATTCTGTAAGATACAAAGCGATTCATTTTTTTCTTTTCTTTAAAATAACTTTTTTCGATGTTTCAGAAACAAAAAAGTGAATTTTGCCATATTCGCTGTGCTTTAGCTGCGCATGGGATTCTTTCAAGAGACACTGTTCATTACAATCCTAACCGTTTGCGCTCAGCGACACCATGTACTTCGTGTGGTGAAAGTGGACCTGACGTCGTGGGATGTAGCACTCCCGGGTGTTTAGTTTCGTATCATATGTCTTGTGGAACTCAAATGCGCCAATGCTTTTTGGATTTCGTACAAAGTCGGCCTATACTTTTTTGTGAAACCCATGCAAAAGATCACTTACCTTCACAGGTAATCTGTTTGACCTCTCTATAAGCGTGATTTGTTTTGCATACATTTGTTTGTTGTTTCTTCGTTTATTAACTAACACTAACAGAGTTTACGCCGTTATGAAACCTGTCGACAGCGAAGGAAAAGTCAATGGATGAAGAGAAAAACTCAGATGAATTCTTCTGTTCCCATGACGTTGGTCTCAGCATCTTTGTATAATTTCGCTATAAGAAATTCAAGACAGCCGTTCATAAATGCGTGGAATTTAAAAAATGTTGCAAGGATTTCAACAAAATCAAGTGCTCTTTGGACTGGCAACATCCTTGATGAGACCTTATGGATGTTATTAGACTTATATAAAGGAGGAAAAAAAAAAAAGGTGCTTTATAGCAGTCTTTATTTGAAATGCGTTGGGATTAAATGGCCTTCTGCACTGTGGAATTCATGCCTTCGCTTATATTACTCTATAACAGGGGAGTTACCGACGCAACAGCACAAGTTGCACGCATTATCCGAAATTGTGGATCAATGCATGAATGAGCGAAGGTTTGAAGTTAGACAATCTCAAACAATAGGCCATCAAACGCAAGATGCAACCTTGTGTAGTTCGTGTTGCGCTGAAAAAACGTCTTGTCAGGTCTCACCGTATTTCTTTACTATGTTTTATCTTGAGATATTTGTTTTTGTAGACTCGTCTATCATTAATCACATGTATTTTATGTCACATGTCAGTTTGTATGGAATGTCTTAAAGGTGAGAAAAGCAAAATTAGGAAAAAATACTTCTTTTGAAATTCATTTTAGGTACTACAATACATGAGTCTTCAACTTTGTCGAATAAAGGTAAAAATTGTTTACTTTGAAAAAAAAAAAATTTTTTTTGTTACAAATAAAAAGTGACCAGCGATTCGTTCGTTTGCTTGCGGTGTCAAAAAAAGAAAGACGCGGTATGTGAGCTTTGCTACCGCCATGATGGTTATTTGATTTGGTTACAAACGACAACGACATGGATTCATTCTTTATGTTATCAATGGTTTTGTAAAAAAAATTATAATGAGCTTGGGACATATCTGTTACGCGACTGTACAAACATTTTACAACACAAAAATTTATGTTTATTTTGTTTTAATCCGTTCGGTTCTACGTGGGTGTGTGATTATGGAACGTGTTCTAACGCGTAGGCTTTTTTGTATTTATTCTTCATGTCATGTGTTGCTACTTTGTGTAGATTTCATATTAGTTGTTGTAGCTTATGGGGATGTACGATGAAAGTGAGGAAGACTGGTGAAACTTTATCCTACAATGCGTATTGCCCTGATCACTCATATAACAAAGAGAAAAGTGATTGGTACTGTCGTATTAAAAGGAAACTACAGAGTTGGGGTGGACATGTTGGGTCTATCACGGATAACGAGTTTCCTTTATCTTTCATTCAAGTGTGTTAGCTTTTTCAAGCTGTGTCAAGAAATAATGAAAAGCCTTGAATTTTTCTTTCTTGTAGTGTTTTATGTTTTCTATTTATATACCCAAGCCACTAGATTGGAGTGAAACTATCCATTCACTTGAATCGTATACGTTACCTTTTAAACGTTCATTGAAGAAGTCGAGTGAAGTGATTGAGGAAGGAAAGATACAAAGCCAACAACAGAAAAGTCAAAAATCTGTTTCTTCAATAATCTCCAGTGTAGTAACAAATCAAATGTCTTTTTGTGTTAAATCCAAAAATAAAAGAAAGTCAACATGTTGCAACGAGAGTTCTATGGAATCAAGCGACGATAGTTTCTCTAAAGGTTTTTTTTCTGAAACTCAGTGGACAAAAATCTTACTAAAAATAAAACAAACGTTAAAACGTTCATCAACCTTTGACTTAGATCATGTTAAAGAAGAAATTCAACGCATTTACGATATGAATAAAAAAAAAAATGTAAATTCGGAAAATGCTGTTTTACCACGCGTTAAAAAAAAAATCAAATGTGATACCGCAGCTATTGAACATCAACCAAAACGAAGGGGACGGCCTCGTAAAATTTTTATTGAACAAGAGGAATGTGCAAAGACACAAGTACAATTAACGACCGATGCAACGAACAATCACGAACTGAAAGAAAATAAACGTCGACGTCCTTTAATGAGTCATTCAATATATACACCTTTACTAGAGAATTTCTCTAGTCCTTATTATGGTCTAAACAAACAATGTGTAGAGCCTTGTTCGTTTACTGCACTTCCCATGACGCCTTTCAGTAAAACTACAACATGCTCTCCTTATTTACTAGCATTTTCCTACCCTTATTATCAGCCTTATCAAATGACCCCCTTTTTAACAAACATTTATAATCCTGCAAACACAACCAACGGCCCCTTTCAACAGTATGCAGAACATTCCTTCTACCCAATGTTTAATTCCGTCAACACATTCGCACACAATCAACATTATTTCCCTCCTTACGCCACTTTGCCAAGGCAAACTGGATCTAACCAAGAAAGGCTACCAACTCAAATACTGCCCAGACAAGAAGTAGAACAAGGAGTACAAAGTAAACAAGATGTATCACGTAAAGGGGTTTTAAAGACGGATGGAAGTCTAACAAGTCGTGGCGTTGAGTAAAATTTTCTATAATAAAAAACTCAATGGTTTAAAAGTGACACGTGATTCCTTCTTCCTTAAGACCTTTGTACTATTCAAGCTGGTATTGATGTTGCTAAAAGTTTTTATTCATTTTTTACTTCTGAATTTGGTGGATTCCACCAAGTAGACGTTACTGTGACATGGGGGAAATTTGCAGCATGTAAAACGTTCAATGAATACGCTTGTAATGCTACAAAGTAAAAGTGTGATTTATTGTATACAAAAAATTAAACGAACCTATAGGATATGTAATAGGTTTTGATTGAATATATAATTGCCACATTTCTTTTTCGGTCTCTGTTAATTCCTTTGCGTTAGTTGGTTCTTCTTTTCTTTCAAGAAAGTTTGAAAAATCTATGTCTTTTGTAAGGCGTTGTATAGGGATAGAATCAACGTATGCGCCAACAAATGGAGCATAAATTGTATCACCTACAAGACAAAGACCAAAACATGCGAGTTGTGCTCGAATTTGATGAGTTCTTCCTGTCATAAGTTGAATATGTATGTCGTAAAAGTCTAACATTGACATCAACAGAGTCAGAATTTTTTTTTTAAATTAAAGATCGCTATACCATAGGACAAAGACTTCAGGCGTTTAATCTCTTCTGTCATTTTACTACAGTATGGAATGGGCATAGGTTCTTCTGGTGGAACTTGAAAGTCTTGTGAGAAAAAAACTTGTTGAATTGATGTGATACGTAAAACGCAGTGCAACATATCAGGATGTTTGGCGCGACATAAAAGACGTGGAACTGTTACACCAAAGATAGGACCTACGTAAAAGCGAAAGAGAGACACGCACACACACACACGCACATTTATGTAGAGTTATGCAGTCAAAAGAAAGCTTAGCAATGTGAATGGAACAAAAAGAAACTTTTGGCTTCTTTTCAAAACAAAGACGCGGAACAATCTATTTCACCTTTCGGCATCCAATTTTGTAGCGTTAAAGGTAAGGATAGGGATTTTACTAACAAAGGTGAGGTTAGAGGATTATGATAACTTAATACACGGTAAGTTTTTTGAAGAGAATTATTTCTATGCCATTCATTGACTTGCTTGACAGCCGCGGGATGTCTTCCTAAACATAAGAGACCTGTACTCCATAAATCGAGACGTGATGTGGGGTATAAAGGTGTTTGAAATAATGATAGTCCGGCTTGAACATGAACACATTCTTGATAGTTGGAAGCAACAGGTTGAGAAGGAATACCTCCCGGTTTATTAACAATAACGAAATCATCATTCATATAACAAACGCGAGAGCGCCAATCAATATAAGGGGTTATGGGAAACCTTTGAGGCGTTACATGGAGACGTAATGATAATGTTGCTTGTGGTAAAATAATGATTCCTGATTCCGTTGAATTTATTAAACGTTGCGTTATACGAGGAGTATTTTCAGCAAACAGACCATGATTTCGTTTAAATCGTTCTTTCACTCTTCTATGCCATCGTCGACTTTTTTCTTCATTTGAAACCGTAGAACAAGATCCTGTCTGATACCTTGTAAGATAAACGCTTCCAAGAGAAACTAAATCATTTAAATAATTTTCATTAAAATTTGGTAAAGCTTTTATTACGACGTCCTGTAAACTCCATGTAGTATGTGTTGTTGGTGTTGGTGTATAATTGAAATCGATAACAATAACATCATCTTGATGTGGTCCGAATTTGGTGACATATTTTTCAACTTTTAAATTGGGAATGTCGAGTGATTGAACGTTATTCACACTCATTTAAGAAAAAAAAAAATACTATCACTGTTCCTTTAAAAAAATTTCAGTTTCAAGCAGAATTTGTTTTATGGTACACTTTTCCAATTTCCAATCGACACAGTGTTGTTACTCTATGTGTAAGCGTGATAACGTGAGTTGAATTTTTTCATGAAACGCAAAAGATAAACCAGTAGCTAGAAATCCTTTGATCCAATTGACAAACAAACCATTATAGAACCCTTGAAGTCCTTTGTTTTGATAAATAAACATGACAATATTTTTAAAGGAAGCGTTCTTTGGAAATGGAACAGAGGAATGCTGGATAAATAATAAAATGGAATGAAAAAAAGAAGAATTCAAAAATGGATTTACATTATAATACGAAAGAAAAGTATTGGCTTGCATGGTTTTGCGAATTGTATCTAGTGGATAAACAACAGTTTGAGAAGAGAGTCCAGCAATACCTCCGCATAACAGAGATTGTAACGTTGTTAAATGATGCGGGTTACTTAAACTGTTTGATAAAAAATATTCTTTTAACGTAGAAAATACAGTAAAAGAAACACCAGCATAAGGTAACATTCCTATAAGAGTGGGTAGTAAACCACGTGTCAAAGATTTATGACCTTCATAAAAAAATAAAGCGACCTTAACACAAGAGATTTTTTTAAAAGGAAACTAAAAAATTGACTGACTTGATAATAACGGAAACACCCTTTGGAGACTGCCATTCTTGTATTCCAAACATCTAAAGGATATGTTACCAAAGTCGATGTCAATCCTGAATGGAAACCCTCCCAAAAAAAATTTTAAAGATTGAAGTAAAAGGAAAGAAGGTTACCGCTTAAGCTCCCTGCAAAAAAGCGTAAAAAAACAAGGGAAGAAGGGAAGAAAGGACTAAAAAAGTCGTAGTACAAATCGAAGCAGAAGAAAACAATCCCTGAATGGGGGAAGGTTCTACGAAAAGAAAAATGACTAGAAACGAACAAGACGTAAGAGACACCTGCAGAGTGCAGCTCCATTCCCTTTCCATAAAGAGAAGTATCCTTCTTTTTTAATTAATTTATAAAAATCATTGAGACCAAAAGGTAAATTAAAAGGGGTATTTTGAATGACAGGCACCTTAAAAATATAAAAGAAACAATAATGAGGGCAGGGAGCTTTCACAAAACAATGAAAGAACCTGTCGTAACATTTTAAATCGTTCAAGAGGGTACACGATTGTTTTGGCCATGCTACCCGAAACGCTTCCAGAGAGTAATTGAGAAGCATGAGGATATGTCGTGACAATATGATGCACTAGGCTTTGAAGTGTTGAGTGCATAATATCAAGGAGATATTTTTAAAGAAATTTTATGAGCATGAAACAAGGAGTGTGTGTTTGATATATTGCTTGACACTAGAATCACTCAAAAAAATATTTTTTTTTATTAAGGCAATTTTTTTTTAATCAGTAATAATTTGTTTTTAAAAATTCATTAACAAATATTCTTTTATTTTTTTAATAAAATCCAGCATAAGGTCTTTTTTTGAAAAAGCTGATTATGTTTTGTAATGAAGAGAAAAAAAAGTGAAGCGTGAATGGTTTGATGAAATGTCAAAACAGGTGTGAACCTAGTAAATGAAAAAGCATCAGAAAATTGTAATTGAATCCGCAAAAAAGAATGCAGTGATAGTGTGTGTTGAAAAATTTCAATGGAGCATTTGAAAGCGCATGGATTGTCTAAATGTTTAAGGGGAGACAGCACAGGTTGGAACGAAGAAAAAGATTATGTCGAAGAATTGTTATGTTTTTCTCAAGAAGTGATTCGTTATGCTGCGCAACTACCTTCAGGTGTCGACTATCATATTTGTGAAAATATTCCATCGTTTCAAGAAAAATCGAAACAATGTGAAATGGAAATAACCAACGCTTTACAAGCGTGTGCATATTTGTACTTGTTAGATGAGGGATCTTTTACAGCGCAACAAAAAGCACCGAATCCTTCCACTTTGACTTGTCATGATTTTTCTGATGTTTTAGAACTCCAATTGTCTAAAGTTGGGCGTGCTCTACGTAGCTGTGAAGAGAAAGGATTTGATATACCTTTAGTGCCGCCTAGGCTACCTTATTCTAAAGAAAGTGGATTAGCGAAAGAAGAGTCAGGCGATCAATCAGGATTCCTTAATAGTACAATTACATCAGAAAAAGAAGCCACACACGTGAATGTTGAAAAGTTAAGCAAGCTATTAAAGGTAAATAAGGTGGACAAGGAATTATGGCAAAATGCTTTTGGTTGTCCTTTGAATAAAATTGAGTTTTGTGAATGCTTTATACAAACGAAGTTTCATAAGAAAACTCTTTTACCAGAGGTTTTCAACAATGCAACAAATCCTCTCGATTTATATTTGTTACCTCATTTATATGAAGAAGAAATTCATTCTTTAGACTGGGAATGTGAAACAACACCGGAAGGTCAGCTGAATCTTTTGGTTAAAAGGTCGCCTAGGAAGTTTTCACCATTCTTGACAGAAGATTTTATTTATGTTGACACGGAAAAATCGTTAAAAAAAATGATTCATCATTTAAAAAGTCAAACAGTTTTTAGTCTCGATACAGAACATCATGATCGCCATTCGTATTCTGGTATCACTTGTCTTCTGCAAATCAGTACAGAGTTCCATGATTATATTGTTGATCCTTTACATTTAAGAAAACATTTATGGTTATTAAATAAAGTCACAACAGATCCTGCCATTCTTAAAATATTACATGGAGCCGATTGTGATATTCTATGGCTTCAAGAAGATTTTTCTATTTATATTGTCAATATGTTTGATACGTGTATTGCATCCCAAGTGTTAGCTATACAAGGAGGCAATTCTTTGGAAAATTTACTTTATTATTTTTGTCGCGTAAGTATGTGAATTTCAATGCCTTTCATTCACTTCTTTTTTTTCTTAGGTTCGAACCGATAAAAAATATCAATTAGAAGATTGGAGAAAACGCCCGTTAACAGAAAAAATGATTGACTACGCGCGTAAAGATACGCATTATTTACTTTATATAGCCGACTCTTTGATAAATGCTTTAGTAGATCGAACCGAAAAGGTGTGCCGTAATTTTAATTCTATAAAAAAAAAAAAATGTTTAGGAAGAAACTAATAAAGTTTTACAAGTTTTACAAAAAAGTCGTTTGTTAACTTTAAAAAAAGCTACGCAATCTTGTAAAAAGAATCGCAGTCTTGAAACTTTACGAAAGGATCTGCCTTATGATCCCTTGTCCGACTTGTTACTGGTAACCCGCTATTTTCTTTTTTTCACTCTAAATAAGACTTCATTTTGGGTGTATTGGCTTTAAACAAGACACTTCTTGTTTCCTTTTGTCCAATATCAGTCATACTTTTCTTTGTAGTAGATGTGTTTGTGCGGGGGGGGGTATTAGATGCATCTTGTCGAGTGGAGAGACGCAGTAGCTTGTAGTTTAGATGAATCACCTTGTACTCTGTTATCAAATGCTTTACTCAAACGTTTAGCTACCAACGTAAGACACGCGTGTTAGTACTAAAGTTTCGTGGCACGCGTGGCACTTGTTTTTTTAGAGACCGGTATCGTGGGAAATGTTTCAAAGGTGTGTGTATCCTCTTAAACCAGTTTTAATGCAATTGTCGGAAAATATCATCGCCATTATTCAGGTAAACAAAAGAAAACGGATTCGACATTGTTGTGTGAGCTTCACATGATGTATTGTTTTGGAGGTACAAACCAAACGCCCTTCTTTGTTTCTTTTTTGTAGAGAACAGTAAATGCGTTTCAGGCGAGTGAACAGACTGACTCGGTGCTAAATGAAAAGCTGAGCACAAAAAAACACTATAATGTTTTACTAGAGCCATCTAACGAGTCGCGTTTCGCACCTGATGTTGTTCCACCGACTAATTTAGCACAACATTTTGTTATGAGTCCCGAAAAATCAAAGGACGACACAGAATCAACATTCAAAATTATGGATTCAACACATTTTGTGTTTTATGAAATTCCAAAATTTCAGGTTCATGCATCCATTCAATCTACAAAAGAAACTCTAGAATGTCTTAGTCATCCTTTAGCAGGAATCGAAGAACTGTATAATTTAAAGGAATGGAATTGTGGTGATCGTAAGCATTCTCTTTTTGCGAAAGCTGTAGGGCAGCGTGTAGTTGTTAATTGTTTAAAGTCAACAACCCGTCTGGCGGGCACTTTAACACAAAAGGGTTCAACTGCAGAAGAAATGGTCCAGCAAACTCTTCTTCAACAAATCCCTTCCAAAATCATTAAGCCAAAAGAGCTTGACGCGGAAATGAGCATTCTAAAGTGTGCTTCTAGAAAAAATGAGCAAGGAAAAAAACAAAAGTTTCAAAATATAATTCTTAGTGCCGCCGACATGATGAAAAATGTCACACCCGCGACGTCGCTTTCTTCCAATGAATGTAGAAAAAGTACACGGCACACAACCAATACAAAACAAGCACGCGATGAGAAGAAAGAGTCATGCCAACAGAGCAGTGAACAAGTGGGCACCCGTGGAATACAACCCTTAACAAACTCGTTAAAAAAAAGAAAGCGTCTACGAAAAGCGTCTTCGATAGTTAATGCTGTAATTCCGACATGTGCTGTTGACGCATCATATCTTAAAATTCCGTCCTTACCTAGAACTCATCGATTTTTTGAATCCGGTGGAGCCATGTCCGAAAAATACAAAGGTCCTAATTCTTCAAAAAAACGTCGCAGATTTGGTTTTAAATAATTTGTAAAAAGTCTTTCATTTTTCAAATCAACATTCTATTGATACTTTAAAAAGTCTCTCTCTTTATTTCTGTATGTTCGTGTGTATGCTTTTGTTTGGTTTTTCTTAAATTTTTATTGATGAAACAAAATTAATATTATTTATATAGAAAACATACAACTCATTTAACAAACGACGTGAATCGTAGAAAATTAAAATACCAACTATATTTAGATATCCCACATATTATTTTCATTAAAAGAAATGTCACTGCGTGTAATTGGAGAGGGTTCGTGATTCGTGAAACTATTTCTTAACTAGAAAGATATAAAAATACAACGTCATTGTCACTAAATTGCATCGTATGTACCGGATCGAGAGCAAAGGACGCTGAGAGCGAATCACCAATACACGGAATCACTGCTCCCTGAATTCCCTGATACATACCACAATTGCCCCTGAATTGCCCCGGGCCCGCGTTGGATCCCCCTGTACAATAAACGTATTCAAATGGTACACATGGTGTTGCTCAATACAGCAGCACTCACGATTTGATGAAAAAGCTAAACGTGATTGAGCAGCGCGTGCTTTTTTTTCCAACACCTCTTCTGACGAATCCTTCTTATTGTTGTTTTTTTCGTCCACCTTAGACGTCTTTCCGCGCAAATGCTGAGGCTTCACTCCCGCACGCTGAATATCCTCTTCGTCATCCATGTTGCTCCGCAAATGATGAGGCTCTGCGCCCGCGCTTCGAATCTCTTCATTTTCATCCGCCACGTCGTCGCTGTGGTTCCACACTTCTTCGCTTACGTTGTTCGCGTCATTTTTCAAATCGGGATCTTGGTTGAACCTGTCATACGTTTCTTCTTTTTTAGAATTTTTCGGCTTGGATTGGTTTGGTTTAGTGAGAATAAGAATCTTTTTTACTGAGTATCTGGGGGAGGGGAAGGACACTAAGTTGTCGTTTCGTGGTGAATCTGTGACATGGTTGCATGGTCGCAACACGTGTGCAAAAATAATCTTAACGATGATTGTGCAGAATTTTCAACAAACAGAAAACAAACAAACAGAGCAAATTATCTTATACTCTACGTACTATAATTACCAGAGTCTAATCTCAGTAATGCGTCACGTTGGAAGTAAAGAACATGAGAATGAACTCGATCAGCTAAAAAAAGGTTAAAAAAATAAAGCGTTGGCAGAACACAAAATAACATTTTAGCTCGTAAAGAAAACAAATCCATTAGGGTTGTTTCATAAAAGGAAATATTGCCTATTAATGTGGGCGACAGCGCATTGTGTTTGTGGTCTTGTTTCCACTTTGTAGTTTATGATTTAGGAAAGAAACAATACTAAGGTGAGAAAAGTTTTTAAAAATTTAAGCATTTGGTAAATGAAAAGAATTTATTAAAAAAACATCTTTAACTTAACGTAAGGAAGGAAAAAGAAAAAAAAAAACATTTAATTACTACACAATATTGGAGCGGGATTTTGTATTAAATTTTTGAAAATTTCATTATGAGCAGAAAGGGACGAACTTAAAATAGACTCAGAAAAACATAATTGTAACGTCCATAATCCCATACTTTGAGATGGAACGTTTGTGGTGTTTACCGAAAGCTTTGAGCGCATCGTGCTGCTGTTAGCTTTATTGGTATTTCTTTTGGCATCCGCTGATTGACGTGAAACTATGCACATCAAAGACGATTTTAAAAACAAAATATTTATTTATTGAAAAATTAAGCTTTGAGCGGCTTACATAAAATAAGACCTCGGTCTTGCAAAACTGACATGCCATCATTATATAATTGACGTACATCTTTAAAGACAATCGGTAGCTCATGCGTTACACATAACTGTTTATAAAACATCTAGAAGACCATTTGTTTTTTTTAAAGTACAAAACAAATTTTCAACCAAACCTGCACATCTTTTAAGGTAAGTTCGACGTCCGAGTTTGAAGTTTCATGAGGTTGTTTTGTGGTTTTTTGTCGAAACGTGTAACAAATTGCACAAACTAAAATTTGCTGATGTAATGGAATACATGAAATAATATTAAGACAGTTTCTTTCGGATTTTTCACACGAATTAAGTCCAATGTCGTCTTTAAAATTGAAGTGTTGTATTTTATCAGTCAATTCATTTAAATGGTAAGACGAAGAGTTACATATGCTGGTAGACTCGTATCCTACACTGCGTATTTTCTTCTCAGGGGATTTCAAACACTCTAACGTTGACTCTTCGTCGGCTGACCCTGACTTAACTTTAAACACTTGTTCTTCTAAAAGATGTAACTTTTTGGTAACAAGAGCTCTTTACGGACAAGAAAAAAAAAACACAGACAACTTTTACAAACTAAATTTAAAAGAAAAAGTATGTTTTGTAAAGCGTTACCTACAAACATCAAGAAGTTTCCGGCAATCTCCTGACTGGGCGGCTAGTTTTTGTGTAATGAATGAAATTTCCGAACCTGTGAGAGGTGAGTGCTCTTGGAAATCTTTACGTAATAATTTCATAGTAATGGGATCATTTGATTCAAGTTGTGTTTGCATGTGCGTCTTCGCCGTTTCCAAGCGATGGAGAATAATATCCCGCATATTTTCAACTGTATAAGGTTTAAAGACGATAGTATGAAGTTGTAGAGGGGAAGATGTCTTGTCCGTAAGAAGAGTTGATAATGATGCGTAAGCATGGGCATTCGATACCCCAATGATAACGATTCGTTGATTGATTTCCGAACGTAATAAAAGATGACATATTTTTTTGAAAACCATCATAACATTTGAATTAGTCTTCACTTTACCACCTACAAGGAAGTAATAATCAAAAATGTCAATATCAACCAAGTTACTTTGACTTTTTTTATTCAACAAGGCGGTTAATTGATCAAATTCGTCTAAAACAATAATACTACGAGGCAATCAATAAGTAAACAATTTAAAAGGTTTACTAACGTTTTTTTAAACGGAGACTTTTTACTTGAACGCGTGACGCGAGGCTGTCCTAATTGAATAATTGAAAGTAATGTTTGTTCCACATCCAACAAGACTGTTTCCTTAAGGAGAAAAAAGGTTATACAACAGTGAAAGGTTTAGGAAACTCAACAAATTGTTACTTTTGCTAGTTTGTAAACAGTTTCTTTTGTTATTGTGGGTGATACGATTTTAGAAAATGCTACGAGAAATTCTTCATAGCTTCCTAACATAGCAGCATTAATGTAACAAGAAGATGCCATCCATTTCTCATCTAAAAATTCTAAGAATCCGTATCAGCAAAAACGTTATAACAAAAAAATTGATAAGGTAATTGAAACAGTACCGGAAACATCGGATGACTCCTTTAATAAAGAGAGTGTATGCATGACTGTTGTTGTTTTACCCGTTCCTGGAGGCCCATAAATATAAAGAAAAGGCAACGCTTCAAAAACGGGGGTTGTCATTATTCTACAGTAAAAGGAAAACATGAAAAAAGAAAAAAAAAAAAAAGACGTACTGATGAAGAAATGTTAGTAAGTTGTATTGTTCATCGGTTCGCGCAACTATATTAGAAAGTGAATAACCACGTGTGAAAACTTGACATGACAATTGAAAGAAAGAAATTAAAACTTCATTAGAAAAGAAAGGGTTTGTTGCGACGACCTCAGGTGTCGTCTTTTCAGATGGTGAATGGCAAGAAGATTTTGTACTTGATGTTGAAGGGGAACGACAAGGTGACATTATATCTATACATTTATGGTTATATTTGCTTTCTTTTGCAAAATTTTGTTTAGAATGGATCTCAGTTGAACTATAATGTGGGGGCATGAAAATTAATAAATATCTTAAATAACACACTTAGACGAAAACTTATACTCTAATAAAAAAAAAAACGCTATTAACTTAAAAGAAATTATAGTAAAAAAAAAAAAATTGTTTAATTATCTGAATGATTTGTCACTGGTCCATGACAGCTCGGGACACGTCGACTCAGTCGCCTTTTTGAATTCTATTTTAATGTGTCATATAAATTATTCGCTTTAAAAATAATATTATGACAATGAAAATGTATATGTTCTAAACAGTGAACGAAAAAATGTTTTCGTTGCTTGAAAGGTCTTGGAATGTCAAAAAGGCATGTATGGTTCTCGTTCTACCTCCAGATTGCCCATGACAACCCAGACATGTTGTAGTAACTTGCCATTTGCAACTAGATATTTTAGTCTTACATAATTTCTGACATTGTATGCTATTTCACTAACAAGAAAAGACATTCTAAAATATGTATTTTTAAAAAAAATGGATTGAGAAAAAAGAGGAGTAAAGAAGAAACATGTTGTGAATGAGTACTGCGAAAACTTAGCGGAAATTTTTAACAAAAACAAGATACAATAAAAACGTATGGTTGATATTTTAGTAAGAAGTAAGCATTGAATTTAAATAACTTTTTTTAACAAGCTAACAAGACACCGTAGCCATAATCGGATAAATCTTGTGGATTATTCATTAAATCCAATGCATCACCTTTCAGTGATAAACTTTTACTTCTTCCCTTAAGTATTGTGTTAAGGCACGTATAAACTGCTTCAAGTAATTGAAAAGCTTGAGTAGAATAACGATTCAAGGAAGTTAAAATATAAGGTAAACGAGAGTGTTTTTGTTGAGATGGTGGTATGAAAAGTAAAGGCTGGTTCGATTCTATAAGAAAAAGGGAGAAAAAAAAATAATAAGATAAAAGTTGTGAAAATCAAACCACCTGAAAAAGAGATTAAAGCGTCCGATGAAGAACCAGAAAATTTTAAAAGGTTTCCTGCAATGTCGTGCATATGTTGCGCAACATCACAGAAACGAGACATGGAATCATCAAAATAAAGAGACGAAGAAGAATTGTTCGTTTTTTTCTTAGTCGATGAGGAGACTTTGGAGTCATCTGAAAAATCTTTATGTGAAAAGAATATTAAAACATCCACAATCCATGTCACAAAAGTACATAAAGGCATTAAAACACATTTTTCCCATTCTGTTTGTAAAAGAAAAAGAGAAAACTTGGATAAAATAAGCTGACAGAATTCATGAAGTGTTCGTATGTTCAGTTCTTGATTACAAAAAGAGATCGTGTTTGGATAACAAGTCGCTTGATTAAATAGAACTTCAACCTTTTTCAAAATTTTTGAAAATATGAGTCGTTTCTGATTTACATAAAAATTATTTTGTGATGCTTTTTGTAAAAACAAGAAATTCCAAGTAAAAACAGAGTGACCTTGAATGATGACGCACAATTTTTCTATAGTTGAATAAAACGTTTTAGCTAATAGAAGATCAACTAATCCATGACAAAACAGTGATGTTGGTGAAGGACAGACATCCGTTGGAATGCGATGATGAAATAGTGTTTCAAAAAAAGATACTGTAGTTTCTTCATCTGAAGATTTGGTTTCACAAGGCACTTGGAGAGATGCTAGAGCACAATTTAACCAAAGATTAGAGCTCTAATCAGAAATTTACAAATTATAAAATCTCATACAGCAGAAGATATAAAAAAATACCTCGATTCCTTTTTTAGCAAAAGGTAATTTAGCTAACGAGACATAAAGAAGGAAATGAAATGGAATACAAATATCTGGGTGTTGCAGAAAATTTAAAAAATTCGTGTAGCAATTTGTGTCACTTAGGTTTGGTGTTTCTTGAAACAAAATAGGGACACCATAGTATAATAAGGTTAAAATATTTTGTAACGCTTTCTTTTCTAAAAAATAAAAAAAAAATTATTATTCACGCAGATGCATTGTATAAAAAAAAATGCTATCCTCACTTGAAATAATTTTACGTGATACTTGACTGAAAATAAGTAACACACACCATTTGTATAATTTCAACGATTGTAAATACTGATACAAAAGTGTATCCAAATAATAGTAAAGCTGAGCCGAAGGTTCGGATCCTGTTTTTGCACTGAAAAATTTAAGCGTTTGAAACAACGGCCACAATAAAATGATTCCTCTTGCATCACCACAAACGGAAGATAGATGAAACAATTTAGTATAATTGATTTCATTATAACAAAAGAATCTGTTTTTTTTTTTAAATAATCTTACATACATTTCTTTAATTTGAAAAATACCTTAAAAGTTGATATTGTAAATCAATAGGGTCACTGTCGCATACATTGCGTCGGTGAAGTCCCAAATACTCTGGGAGAGGTGCGGGTGTTGTATTTTGATTTGGTAAATTCAATAAAGAATGTGTGAAAGTATGGAAAGCCTAGACACAAATGGTTTGTTTTAATAGAAACAAAATTTATTATTATTTTTTAAACTGACACGTTGTAAAACGGTAGTCTTTAGAACAGTGCCTTCCTCAAAGGTACTTGTAGATTTGATTGTCTGAAATTAAAAAAAGTAAAAATTGTGCATGAAGAAGATTGAAATGACATACATTAGTCGAATATAAAGTTGAAGAAGCGTCATTTTGTACGTCTTTAAAAAACAAAGCGTTTAAAATGAAAAATGTTTTTGGTGTTACCGTAATTTTTTAAATATAGGGATGCATCAATTGAAGGATACCACAGAAGTAACGCAAATAATGTTTTCCAATCAAGTGCTTCTTTCGCTATTAAGCGGTCAATGCATCCAGCTAAAACGTGATGAATTCGAAGTACAGGTAAAGGTATTGTTTCATATATTTGCCTTTTTTGCCATTCAATCAGCTATTTGGATGGAAAAAAAAAATTCAAACAACCAATAGCCCCATACAAAAACAAGCAAAATAATGGTATGTTTTTTTTTTTAAATAAAAGTAACTTTCTTACTTGTTGAAATAAAGGTTCACGATTCGATGGCACGCCAAACAATGAAGGGGAGCCGGATCCTGTTAAACACAACGCTAAACGAAAAAATGGGATTTGTTCTTTTGCACGATTTCCCATTAATTCAGTCGTCGCTTGTTTGATCTAAAGATAACAATTTTATTATTGTTAAGAAATTATGAGAAATGAAAATTTTTACGTTATTTGACATCATATAATAAAGTGTTTTTTGTAATCGGCATTCCGCTTCTTTTAATAGACCGGTTTTCAAATTGATTTCATGCGAAGAAAAAACAGGTAAATTAGCTACGGCTTTATCAACTTTAGGAGTATTGACAGAAGAAAACCATTCAGAAAGAAGAGTGATACGATGTTTATATAATTCTCTATAAAAATCAGAATCATTCGTTTCTTCAGGAAAAACCTCCATTTCTGGCGAAGAGGCGGTCGGTGACGATTCTTTGCGTTGTTGCATACTCGCTCTTTTATCATTATGATTTAGATCGCCGAATAAAAGGTAAACTAATTGCCAAGTTTCTAAACTATAAACTAAAAATCTTCTGACTACAATGAAAACAAAAGAGAAGCCATTTTTTTGGGTTGACAAGTAAAAAAAAACTAACTATTAGAGGGAACATGTCGATGTTCGATTGCTCTAATAAATTGTTCAATTAACTGCACTTGTAATGCGAAAATTCTGAGAGAAGAACAAAAAGAAATTTATAACAATGACCTTCAAAATTATGAAACACACACTATTTTTTTCTCACTTGTCAAGCTGATAATTTTTGTCAAATAATAATTGAAAAGTTAAAACTAACAAAGAGTCCACATAGTAAAAGTATAAAGTTTCGAAAGAATATGTTTCAGTGGAAAAAAGAGAAGAAAAATCATAACGAGTATTGGATAAACAGAAAAGAGAGTCATCAACGGAATGGAAATCCTTTGTGATACTAATTTGTTGCGGGACGAAAAAAATGATGTTTGGGGAAGTTGAGAGCACGAAATTGTCTACGAAGAAAGCTTCAACTTGTAGAGTTTTAGTACAAAAATTGGTTTTGTTTAAATCCAACATATTTGAAAAATTATTAAGATGTTCAGAAAATGTTTCTTTTTTATCACAAGAAGACAAACTTTTTTCTACACAGGAAAAAACAAGTAGAAGGTTTTTTTTTCTTCTAAATTGTCTAACGTGGTGTAAAAAGTAAAGGCGACTGGGACGAGTCCTTTAGCGTGCTTTCTTGCAGCAATGCTGGGAAGATAGTTGTTTGTTCTTCTTGCTCTTTGTCTTCTTTTTCCTCTTCCACTTCCTCATCAAATAATCCATACCGACTAAAATGCTCTACGCGGAATCTGATGAAAGAAATGAACACC
Organism: Hylaeus volcanicus; assembly: GCF_026283585.1. Classification (NCBI taxonomy): domain Eukaryota; kingdom Metazoa; phylum Arthropoda; class Insecta; order Hymenoptera; family Colletidae; genus Hylaeus; species Hylaeus volcanicus. The sequence continues at coordinate 410,941 of NW_026533172.1, read as the reverse complement.
ACATAATGGTTTGAAATGGACTAATAAAATGAGCTATTATTACTTCCAAACGTAATCAGGTGTTAATGCAATAAATTGAGCTTGCATTTTTTTTGTAAACCAACGAATTTTTTCAACCTAGCATAGGATTTCATGATAATGTTAATGTTGATGAAACTTACATGTTCTTGGTATTGGTGAGCAAGTTGGTCAGATGTTAAATTTTCCTGTGGCGTTTTGGGCCTATAAAACAAAGTTACGAAAACGTAATAAGACTGAAAATACCTACCCGCAATTGTATAATGTAACGAGAGCTGGCTTATTCAATCCTTCACCTATAGGAACAGGTGGCTCCTCCTTAAAAGGATAAACCTCAACAGCTCGATCTTCAATAATAACATCGTCGTCAATAGAGATTCCTCGAATGTCTGTTAAACCTGGCCATGTAATTTCACCATACATTTCATGACAAATAGTGAAATCTTCCACAGCTGCTAAGCGAGTGTCACTATATGATTGTAATGTTTCTAGTGATGGACGTGTGGAATACCCTTCACGAGTACATTTTAAAAAAGAATTTCTATTGTAGTGTTTTTTAAATGTTTTTTCTCCCAAAAGATTGGTTATGCGGCCTGTTCGTCTTGTTATGCTAGGACTAACAAAAATAATATGTTAAATTCTTTTGTACACTTGATCAGAAAAAAAGTTTCTTACTTGTTTTGTAAAGAATCCGATTTTTGTTGACAAGCATCATAATGCTCAGATAGTGAAAACGCTGTGCCTTCAATGCAACCTTCATTTTGAGACGGTAGATTTTTTTTAAATGGTGTGGAGACACCAGGTTCCTGAAACACAGTTCTATGAAGTCTTTGATGCATTTTCTCTTGTTTTTCGAAGCATTGTGTGGACGCTGATGGTCTTGCTTCTGTAAAGGCATCATCACGATACGTTACATTTTGGCACGATGTTAATTGAGAAGGCGATAACGAAGTGGTGTATTGAGATAACGGAAAACGAAAAACAGAGTTACATCGTGATAAACATTTATTGGATTGTACTAACTTTCCTGATGAATTCAAAAGTGAAGCATCTTGCCTACAACCTGATTTGATAAAATTTGTGTCATTTTTATCGTTAAAACTATCCCATTCTCTTTTATTATTTAATAAAAGGGGAGACATAAAATTTGTATATCTCCCAGCAGAAGATGTGAATCGTTGAGGTGTCGAAGAAAACTTTTTAAATTGGGAAGCATTATCAGAGATTGGTTGCCAAAATTGTGTGGATGCATTCAATTTATTTCTTCTGTATTGTGACGGTAAAATCACTCCACACGCAGGAAAAGAAAAGGGTTTTGGTACACTAGGTAATTGACCTCTTGTCAGATACCTAGTTTCTAGTAAAGGAGTTACACGATTTATACCATAAGGATCCGAATTATTAAATAACACTGAAGAGACATTATTACACGCCATGTTCTCATTTGACTTTTGGTTAGACGAAATCGTAGACTGTGCAAGACCATTTGTTGTGTTTAAATTTCCTTGACTAAAAAGGCTTGTTGTTGGTGGTGGAGAAAACAAAGAAGTTTTTGTTTCATTGAATAATCCCTGACCTGCTTGAGTCTTGTTTTGACCTAAATGTGTAAAAGCATGTTAAAAATTTTTTTTCTTCTTTTTACCCGAAAAATCAGTAAACCCAAACGTATTTTGAGAGCTGCCGGACAATCCCTTAAAAAGGTTTGTTCCTCCTAATTTATCTGAATTCGGTATGGCTGATGTGTTAGTAAAGAGATTCGTGGTGCCTAAGTAATAAAAATCAGATCTTTCATAGTATGCAACTAGTTTCACCGGTCACCTGCAGTTGTCGACGTATCAAACAACGATTTTCCTAGTTGTGGTTGTGTGTTTGTTGTACCAAATAATGACGGTGTCACTTTAGAAGTCGAAGTATTAAACAAAGAATTTGTCCCTGATGATACTCCTGTCGTGTTTGAACCAAATAAAGTAGAACTTTCTAAAATTACCAAAAAAATAGCAGGTAAGTATATGGATCAGTTATGATTTTCAAAATTTTTTTTTTACGTGTTGGTTCTTTTACACTAGTCGACCCGAACAAGCTTGTTTGGGGAGCTGCTGTAGTGAAAAGGTTGGTTGTAGTCGTATTTGGTGTTCCAAATAATGATGAGGACGAAGGTTGTGCCAAAGGTGTCACATTTTGAAATAAAGATGACGTCCCTTGATTTATTGTTCCCGACGGCGTTCCTTGCTGCGCTGATGTCACAGGTGCCCCGAACGTCGGTGCCGTTGTTCCAAAAAGTGACGTGTTTGTTAACACATTAGAACTTGTGTTCGGTTGCACCGTTGTTCCAAACAGCGATGTTGTAGGTTTTGATCCAAAAACACTTTGTGTTGGATTAGAAGAAGAGAAAATGGCTATTAAAGTATAATTTTTAATGTAAGATTAAGAGTTCAGTTACGTACAGTTTGACGTTGATCCAAATAATCCAGTAGAAGGTTTCGAATTGTCCTTAGAAAACCCTCCAAAAAATGTATTTGATTGATTATTAAAATTCGACGATGTGTTGACTGTACTTTGCCCTATATTCACTCATAGACTTAACAAGATCGTCTTACGCATTTTACTACCTACCCGTCAGAATTCCTGAAGTAGTAGACGGTGGTGCAGTAGCTTTAGAAATTACATAGTAATGTGTAATTTAAAAAAATACTACCATACGTACTGGTATTAAAAGGTGTGGTCGTACTAGATAAAAGATTTTGTGATGAAAAAAGTGGTTGACTTGTTGTTTGATTTAATACATTCAAGTTTGTATGATTTCCAGCAATATAATCTTCATATCGCAATTCTTCTAAGCACTAGCAAAAGAAATTACTTTTACTCTTGATTAATTAATCATTATGTTACCTTTTGTTGGTTGATTTCAGGTAAAAAGGTGATACAACAAATTTTAGCTTGAGCAGTAGCATCCTGTTCCTCACGATATTGTATACCTTTTGTCCCTACTCTACTATTTGTTATAGACGAAGAAGCCCCAAAGGTTCCAGTCCCTTTTACAGCACACAATAAATAAGAAATCACACAATTTTTTTTTATTCCTTACCAAACAAATTGGAGTTTGATGTACCCGTATTAAAGAGGCTAACATTCGACGGCTGCTGAACTGAATTTGTAAATAATTTACTCGGGGTTGTTGATGCAAGAGAAGGTGTTGAAAAAAGGCCTGAAGGTGCAGACGAGCTATTTGAAGCTACAATACGAACAATAACATGAAAACGAATCAAGAACAGCTTTTTTTTTACTTTGGTTGAAGAAGGAAGAATTGCTTTGTTGAGGTGCCCCAAATAAATTTAATGGCTGCTGCTGCTGCTGCGAACCAAATAAATTTGTACTGCTTGAATGCTGAGGTGTTCCGAAATTTGTTGTAGATCCACTAAAACTGTTATTAACAGGCGTTGTATTTTGGAAATTGCCAAAGAAACTTGAAGGCGACGCTGTCGAATTAAATCCAGTCGTTCCAAAAGAGGGTTTAAAGAGTGAATTTGTATCTGTCTTTGGTGTTGTTCCGAAAGACCCGCTGACTCCTGAACTTGTATTTGATACACCAAACATATGCTCCAATAAGTAAAAAACACAGTCAACCAAAAAATGTGGCTTTCAATAGGTTTTCACTTTAATAACTCATTTAAAATAAAAATGCTTTCTAAATCAATTTACTTTTTTTATGACAACTATTAAAGTGTTTTGTTTCCAATATAATTCATTAAAAGTGATTAGAAACCAGGCATTTAACACAATTATCTGACATTTTGCTTAAACTCAATTAAACAGGCAAGCCTAATGGCTTCCTGTCCCTTGGGTGTTATTTGAAATACCATTTTGACTATATTTTACTAAAGAAAAATGATTCCGTTTGAATTTTAAGATGCTCTATTATTTTTGTTGACCTTCTTATTAATTTATCAAAAGAAACTTTGTACATGAAGAGATTGAAAATAGAATTTCCGCTAATATGTCTAAATATTCGACGTGTATCTCTCTCTCCTTTTATTAAGGAACACAGCCACCTAGACAAAAAAACAAAGTTAAAAGATTATTTACAAGGCTCTATTATACTTTTAAATACGTCTCTGGAAAAAGCAAGTACTTGCATTCTTGTACAAGACAAGAAAATTTTTTTTTAATGCAGTGTTTTGAACATGTCTGACTCCCGCTTGAGAACAAAGAATACACGTATGTGAAAATAAACAGAATCATTTTTTACGCTCCCCTCATTTTCTTTGACTACCGCTAAAGAACCAAATGTGCACAAACATGAAGATAAAAAGTTAATTTTTTTAGTGACGCATTACACAATTTTTAACCACTCCCGTTGAAGAAGGAAGAGTACAGATAGGTGTAGAAAAAAAAAATTAATTATTTTGTCCTGCTTTCTTTCATTTTTGTCTGACTCCCGTTTGGGAACCAAATGCACGAAACCATGAAAAAAAAAATAATTCATTTAGTAACACATTAGACAATTTTGTGTAACTCCCGCTCGAGATGGAAGAGTACACATACGTGTAGAAAGGAATGATTTTCTTGGCATGCTTCTATTTTTTTTTGTCTAACTCCTGCCTGGGAACGAAATGTACACATACGTAAAGAAAAAAGGTTTATTCTTTTTGTAACGCATAATACAATTTGCTATGACTTGCGTTGGGAAGGAAAAGTTACATAGATGTAGAAAAAATGAATTCATTTGCCGTGCTAGTTTCATTCTTATTTGATTCGCGTTGCGAAACGGAAAGTACACTTTAACCTAAAAAAGATGCATTTTTTTTGGTTTGGTAAAACCAAAACGAATTGTAGCAAAGTATGACGTTTCATATTTTAGTAGGTAGTAAAAATGGAGTCGTTTGGATTGGATGAGAAAAAAGCCGTTGTATAAGAAATTGTGAATGTATAAGCACAACATGCTTTTTAGTACGTTTAAATGTAGACTCATTTGTAGGCGGTACATCATAATCTATAGTTTGAACAGATTTGACAGCAGTGCAATTTTTTAAACATGTTGTGGAACTACTCGATCTATTGTTGCATGATTTATTACGTTGAGGTGTGATTAATGTGGAAGAAATTGAATCCTTTTTCTTAGTTTTTTGGTTTAAGAGTAATGAACTTCCAGTTGTTGAGGGTACTAATGCTCCATGTTTTAATGGAAGTTGGGTCGTTTCTCTTCTTGCTAATTGTTTATGTTTCGAACCATTCGTATCCCGCGGTTTGACTCCTTTCGTAGAGTCCATTGCTTTTGCTACCGTTGCTTTAACGGAAACTTTGTTTGTTTTTGTTAAAGTTAGCGTAGGATTTTTGGATAGTTGAAATGATTTTGTTATTGTTGAAAGTTGTTTTTTAACATGTGAGGTTACTCTTGACAAATAATTTCCCTTATTGGCTGCATCATGAGTTATTTTAGAACAAGAATTGATTGTTGGATGAGAGGAAGTTTGTCTGTCGAGAGGTTTTTTTAAGTCACGATGTCGTTTGCAGCTTTTTTGTAATAAAAGTTGAGATGCGCCAGAATCTATAAGATCTTCATACAAGCTACAAAGTTCTCTAGAGAATTTGCTTGCCGTTGTGGTTTCTTGCTTGATTGGTGAATGCTTCTTTTTTTCAGCTACGTCGCAAGATTTTTTATTAACCTCCTCTTTATCCTTCGGCGTTAATGATGGTGACTTTTTTTTTATGTCATTCTGGTCTTGTATCCTTTTCTCATGTGGTTCTTCTAATAAAGATGTTTTTGAGGATATCGTTTCAACAAGAACTTGTCTCTCAACCGGTAACACTGTCATTAATTTTTTATCTTGTGACAGAATTGGTATATGTTTTTCATTGTGTGAAAAACACTCTTTTTGAACAATAGTACGAACACTTTTTTTTTTAGGAATTAAATTAGTTAATGAAGATGCCAATTTTTCGTCCGTTATCGTCTCTAAAGAACGTTTTTGCAGCGTATCTGAAACATGGAGAGTAAGCACATCTCTGTAGCAACGTCCGTTTCTCAAAAAAGTATGTCTTTGTTGACTGATGCACTTGTTACTAAGTGTTCTGTGTCAACGTCACTCACCATTATGCTGCGTTACTGAATAAGGGACGTTTGTCGAGAATTTAGATTCTTTTTTTTTAGGAATAACAACGTCTAAAAATACATTTGAAGAAAAGTTTTGTTCAAAAAGGCAAGGTGACGAAGTCGAAGCAATTTTTTTAACAGGCGGCTCTGTTTCTTCATCACTTGCCGAATCTACAATCCTTAAAGAACGTCTTTTTTGTCTCATAGAAATTGATTCTTTATGAAATAGGTTTAGATCGTTTGAAGACTTTGGGGAATCTGTTTTTAAAGCCACATGGGTGGGATTTTTTATGCAAGCTAAAGACATAGAACTTTTGGGATTCGAATTGTGATAATGATTATTAAAATTATGACTCAAAGATTTCAAACTATCCGAAGTAAAAGAATTCCTATGATTATGATGACGTTTTAGGCCGATTTCTCTCTGGGAAGAAGTTGTTGAAATTATCATTGACTGTTTGTATAGTCTTTCTGTGACGCTAAAGAAAAGCAACAGTGGTTAAACATCAAAGAAGATTCAAAAGACAAGTACCGTGTATTTTCATTTTTTTTTTCTGAAAAAACAAGAGTTGTGGATTTCGAAATTAAATCGGTTTTACTGCTGTTTTTAATATCACACGATTGTTCATCTAACGTGAGGACAGAAAAAGAAAAATGATAAAACAAACACAACAGTGGCAGCACAACGCAAACGAATCGCTTTGGATAAGATTTTCTTTACCCGTTTGACTAGCGGTGAAATAATTGCATGGGTTTTTTTCTGATGAATGGATGCTACTCGTCCCTGGTGTTTTTTGGTTTGATGAAACTGAACAAGAATTAAGTGGACGCGGTTTCTTTTCTCGTTTATCCCACCTTGTGTAAAAAATAGGTGAATTGTTATGACATTCCTGTGTGTGCATTGTATTCATGAAAGGTAAAATAGTACTTTAAATCAACAAGAAGAGCATAAAAAAAAAAGAGTTAAAAGTGATTTTTGTTTTATGTTACTTATTTCGACATTGTTCTTCTTTTTTTGTTTTGTCAACAAAAAGAAAAACATTTTTAATGTTTATTATAGGCGACACTTTGGTACTTGCACCGAACACAAATCTGTTCCTATGAGGAGAATCAAAAAATTGGTGCAAAACAGAACAATCATGACATGAAAGTTTGTGAAAAAACATAAATCTACTTTTCACAATAAATAATTGTTTTATGGCGGTACACTCCATTGAGCGCCTTCAAGTTGGGAACGTTATATGGTTTCCAATTTTTAGAAAAAAGGACAAAGGTCAATGCACATGGAAAAGAGGACAAGTACTAGAATGTCACTTATTTCCAGATCACGTCCTTGTTTCCTTTTTTCAAAAAAAGAACAAGCCCTGCACAACAGCTTACATTTGCCCAGCATCTGCTATTTGGACAGATACCAATTCGCCAACGTTTTGCGTCCTCAAAGATTCTTATAAAGATTTTTTACATGAAATTGTTTGTCGTCAAGAATATTCGAAAATTTCTTTACCCTTCGAAGTTTTTGAGAAAAATGAATCCATGTCCCATTTCTTCTTATCCGATCAAGGAAGCTTGCATGATTGGCGTGTTTTATTAGTCTATGCTACACTCCTCTTCCATAACCTTATTAAAAAAAAAAGTTGGTTATTTTGCCAAAAGATTTCTTCAAAGGTTTTTTTGCATTTTAATACATTAAGTTATTATTATGTTCTGCAACGTGTGCCTTCACTTTATGCTTATTCTTCTGCCTTGGATCAACTCGGTTTAGGTTTCCAAAAAATGTTTCAATATTTTTCAAAAGTATTATTCCAGCACAGAAGCATTGCCTTAATTTTATTAGGTGATTCAGAATCTTGTACAAGTTTCCTTGCTCTTCAACTTATGAAAAAATTTACCATGCCACATGGGCTTTCCATCCTTAGTCAACCTTTTTGTATGGTGTATATTTTAACGATGCTCACTCAAGTAAGTTGTTTCTATGTTTTTAAACACTTTTAACTTTGTACAACAAGAAAGTGTCAACGTAAGGAGAAGTCTGGATATCAATCACTTGCAGGTTTCCATTATCGTTTATCTTTTAATGTGAAAGCCACTGAACCTATCCATTGTTTTGTGTCTTTATGGTGTGGTCCTTTGTACGTTTCTGTACATTGAATTTTTTTTTGAATTAACATTTTTTTTCTAGGCTTCTTGGCTTAAAAAAAACATCCAACAATTATGCTTGTCCTTTAATATTTAACATTATATGTAGTGTGATATTAAATGACGAACAGCAACTAGAAAGTTGTATCATATCACCGACCCTCCAAGAAGACGCTAGGTGGATCTTACAGAGTCTATATACAGCTCGACATGAGAGCACAGAGTGTCTTTCTTATTATCAAACCGTAACAAATTTGTCTAAAGTTTTTTTTTCTTGAAACGTGAATGTTTGTAGATAAACGACGCTTTTCTTCATTGTAGTTTTCCTTTCTCTTGTATTCATGAAATATGGAGGCTTATTTTTGTCATAGCATTTTTAGGTGAACGTTTGCATATGACTTAAAGAAAGCGTTATAAGAATTTTGTGGGTAAACGTTTTTCTTCTTTTAGAGACGGGTTATATCTTCTTTTCTACAAATCAGCACCACAACGTTAGCGCACCTTCTGGGTTAACATTCGAAACTTTCTTACAAAGAGTAGGTCTTTCCTTGGTTATTCCAAAGCTTTGTGTTCGTGTCACTTTGTTTTTTTTCATGTAGATGTTGTTTTATCTTGATATACCATTGGTTGAAAAAGGGCTGGAAAAAGTGTTTACTTCTCATCTGCAGTGTTTATGTCAATTATCAAATACATTGTATCAATGCATGTTAAAATTCTTAATAGCGGCGTTCAATTCGCGTATTCCTCAAAACGAAGAGCGTCCACATACATGCTGTGTGGAAATTGTGTATGGCGTAGGAGAAACGCTAGATAAGGAGGAGTTAACCATGTCGGCGGCGAGGGACCTGTCAAAGATGCGCCAAGAGTTTCATCACTTGGAAACTGATTCAGAACGTATCTCAAGCGTAACGGGTCACCCATTGGATGAGTTTTTTGTTCGTTGCTGTCAAGATGTACTGAATTCCTCTTATGCTTATGACAGCGTTTTGTCAGGTAGGCTCCTCTTTAGTATTGCTTTGTTTTCAATTTTTTTTTTCCGGTATACTGTAAGATGTGGGGTTCCACAAAAAACATATGAAGCGAGTGATTCGTAAAGATGTAAATCTTTTTTCTAATGAAATGGTGCTTTGGAACTGTCTAAGGTTAAGCCATGACTCTTCGCATTTTAAAGAAACCCGTTCCCAATATGGGGATGACTACAAAAATGGCGAGTCTTTGAATCGACAAAAGAAAAGAATAAACATTAGCGATGACACACCATCACAAAACTTCATCAAACATTTGAAGGAATCATCACAGAGTCTAACGTGTGTTTCTTTCTTTCCGCAAAAACCTTCTTGTTTCGAATTCTCTCATTATTTCTCTCAAGCCTATTACGACACAAAAAAATTTTATTTTGACAATACCATGAATGCACTTCCCAGCTTTTTATGGCAACTATTAGAACAATCTTCTCTGAGCTTATTAAAAACCTGCCTTACAACGTATGGCTCACCTTTGATGACATATTTAAGATCACAGCAGTGTGAAGAAGGTTTGAAGAATATATACCACACAATCAACACAGTTCAAAATCGGTTCTACATATTATGTTTGGGACACCATTTACGACAAGTGAAATATCAAAGTCTCTTCCCTTACAAAAAAGACGCTTTAAGTAGTGCAGACGTTCAACAGGTTGCTTATCAATTATACTATTATCGTTTTTCTGTAAGAAAAAAACGATATGAACGCTTTTTTTTAACATATCCTATATTTTTTCGTTTTAGCAATGTGTGCGGTCCCACGATTATTGCTTTATCAACACTAAAGACTTATTAAAAATGCTTGAGAGTTTTGCGTGGATGTTCAAAAAAGACGTCAATTGGAAATCATTAAGTGAAACTAAAAAAATTCAATCACTCCTTCAAGTCCTAGGAGTGTCTTTTTTTCCTTACACATGGTGTCGTACAATTGTTTGTTTACATCGCTCAACATTTGAGTTTATCAAGACTCGGTACGTCATTGACGCAAAAGAAGACAAAAACCAGCTCGTTTAAGTCAATTGTTTTCTAGTATAAAACATTTCCATACAAGATTTCTTCCAGCATGCATTCAAATACAACGTTGTTGTTTGTCGTTTCTGTATCGTCGGCGAAAACAAAAGGAGTGTCGAGCTCTGACTCAACTACAAGCATGCATTCGAGCGATACAAACACACAAAGAACATGAAAAGCGTTTCGAAAATACAACGGAATCGTTGATGTGGGGTCTTGTAGTGTTTCTGTGTCAAACGTTTGATGTGCATAACGCACTCCATGTGGAAACGAATGAGTTTGCTTTCAAACAAACGTAATGTTTTTTCGTGTTTCAATTGGACGTTTATTTTGCATGGAAGACTCTTAGAACAAAAGATGTGTGAAAGAAGAATCCATGCTACTCTTCGCATTCAAGCATGGTGGAGGGGTTTACTAGCTATGAAACAAGTTCACCAAAAGGAAAAAGAGGCTTATTCTGCTGTAGCGGCTCTTGTCATACAGGTATATGGCATGCTCATGCGATGTTTTACCTTCTTACCTTGTGTGCTCTTTTTCAGTCAGTTTGTCGAAGATATTTAGCGCAGCTGCATCTTTGTAGTAATGTTGAACAAAAAAGATTCCATGATGCAGCTGTTATAATTCAAAAAAATTTTAAATGTTGGTGGAATCGTAAAAAATATCTTCAACTTATTCAATTAAGAGTTGCCATTGTTCCTATTAAGCGTATAACATCATCTTTTTTTGCCACAAACCATCGGTTACAGATGCTTCATCATCTTCGACACCATCGTTCGCAACGTACTAACCTTTTGTAAGTTGTCTTTTCTTTTTTTTTTGAAACGTAACTGTCAAGTGTAGAAAAAATACACTTCAATTGAATTTCTCTGCCGTATGTATACAACGGTCTTGGAAAGGTTATATGGTTCGAAAACAATATCATTTTTTACTGCGTCTTGCTCAATTATGTCAAACAACTGCTTTCACTCATTTACATAAGGTTGTCTTTTGCTAAGATTCTATTATCAAAGAAACAAGGTTTTGTTTTATGAAAGGCCAGGTATCGGCGTCTTTTTTATAAAATTATCTTTCTTCAAAAATGGTGGAAAAGCTATTTAAAATTGCAACCTTTTCCTACTATGTTTGTATCTAAACGACGTCGACCAAATATGACTGATCTAACAAACAAACCACTTAGCTTATTTCTTGTGGTAAGATGTTTTGTCTTTATTTAATCATACCTTCGTTTTGGTCTTTCTTGTAGAAGAACAATCAATTTTTAGCTTATCGGCAAGAAATTTTATCCTTTAATTTATTACACATTCCTTTAGTTGTCTTGCAAGCAGTGTATCGTCATTCTTTTCATTCTTGTCTTAATGATTTGAATATGATGCCTCTTCAATTCATTGTAAGAGGAATACAGAAAAAACAAATTGGTTTTAAAAATACTTTCATTTGTTCTAGTCAAAACAAGTCAATCCTAATCCGTGGGCGTGGCCTTTTCTTCGTTTACTTGAATCTTGTGCTCAAAAAAGCTGGAACACGATTATAGAAACAGAACCAGAAGTCTGTCGTTTGTCTTGGTACCAACTTAAAGCGAGTCGTTCTTCTTTTCCTTTTTTAAAAACAAAGAAATCACTTTCTTCGGCGTCATGGCTTACGATTTCTCTTTTGACACAAATGCCACAACTCGTTTGGATCCAATCCATAAGCACTGGTGGTGAACATACTCTACTTGTTTTAGGAATCTTACAAAAAACTTCTTGCTATTCCTCCAAAGAACCAAATTCTTCCGATTGTTCTAGGAATCAAAAGCTCAAATCGTGCGAAATTGTTTACTCTGTGTATGCATGGGGATCCAATGATCGAGGCCAATTAGGACGATTTGAGACCAGTGAAACTAAAAAAAAAGATATTGCCGTTCAAACCATTTTAAAACCACTCCATTTCTCATCGCCAGCCTCCAAAAAATTTTCTTCCAAGCTGTCTCAACAACCATGTTCCACAAAATTTTGCTTTATCAATCATTCGACGTCCATTCAATGGATCGGAACGGGAAATGAATTCTCTATTGCTTTAGCTTTTGACGGAACTATGTATACATGGGGCGACAATACATATGGTCAAACAGGGCAAGGTTTCAGGCAAGAGGCGAAGGTCTTTTTCACGTTGCCCGTCTGAACTTGTCATGTATGTAGATATAAATATATTAATCAGCCTGCTGCTTTAACCTGTTTTGGATCATCGCGTATCGTAAGGTATGCTGTTCTGCCTAGACTATAACGTTTTTGTGCGTGCATACCATTTCGTGTTGTATTTAAATAGTTTCTCGAACAGTCCTTATCATGTGATGTGCTTAACACACAAAGGATCACCTTATACATGGGGTAAACGTACCCATATTGGTTTAAAAGACCTAGTTCCAGAAGGAGACATTTACACACCTTGCGCTATTACATGGAAAAACTCGAAAATCATTCCTTGTGCTCGGGTAGACATTTTTTGTCGTTTTTAGATTGCTTGAACTTTGTTCTTAGGGCTTGAGTGGTTATGGATTCAATATTCTATGCCCTATGCATTCCACCACACTTCTTTATATCTGGGGAAGAAATGATTCTGGTCAATTAGGTTTAGGAAACACAGCACCTTTTTCTGCTCAAACAATTCAAGAAACTCAATGTGAAATTCCTTTTTGTATACCCAAAGAATACGTCCCTTTAAAAAAGGTGTCGTGTGGATCGAATTTCGTTGCCGCAACTGTGCATTCTTCCACCTTTCCGTTATTTTTATGGGGAGCTTTTCAAATTTTTGATCCAGTTCAAACAAGTGTTCCCAAAACCACTTCACATCCATTCATTTCTTTCACCAAAAAAAAATCACCTTCGAACAAAACGTCCGCCAATAAAAGTGAGCAATCTTTTAAAATCATGAGTATTATGAAACCAACACCTGTTTTAAGTGAATTTTGGGAGAATTCTTGTATTGATGATGTGACGTGTGGACATTGTTCTTCTGTTCAAGTAGAAAAATGTCTTTGCTAGACTTACCTTTGCTAACATATTTTTTGGGGTTCCTATTCACATCAGGTGGCTTTTTTTTCAAGCAAATGTGTGTATGGTTTTAACTTTGTTCAACCTCATTGGTATCATAAAGAGGCGTTGGAAAAGAAACAACAACATTCAAGTTATTCCTACTACACGTCTTCTGCAGAAAAGATTGACACCAAACCTAGCATTTATCCGACCAAGCTTGAAGGAGAGTTTCATTTCATTCCTGCACTTTATCAGTTTACAAAATGGAGGTAATTTTTTCACATTTTCGTTTTTTTTTTCTGTAATCCAAAACGTTTTAGAAACGGACTCCATTCATTACGGACGCTTCAGACGACTTACAATAGTCGTGGTTTTCAGTTAGATTACGCTGTTTGTTCTAAAACTAATTTGAGTAAAATTTTTCGCGGCCTCCAACTGCCGGTTCAATCAAACAAGAATATTAATTCTTTGCAATCCTCTTTTAATCAGTCGACGATGTTGAAATCAAAAGAGATTTTTTCTAAAAAATTACAAATGTATTTCACGCCACAAAAAATAACAGATCAAAAATTTCTAAGCGACAAGATAACAAACTACTCAGATGTAGAAAATGTTAAAACAGAGCACCAGGCAATCGACACCTTAGTTGACATTCCAAAAAGCTTCCCTTTTCAATTATCTACAACTCAGCAAAAACAGGCAATCCTTTTAGGCGAAATGTTTTTAGGCCCCTTCCCCCCAATTTAGTAGACACCAAAAGTTAACCTCCATAAGAACCAAAGTTTTTTCGTCTTTTATAATAAAGACATCCCGTGAACTTACAAAAAATAAATTGGAGTTTTCCGCTATGACCTATGGACTACATTGTCAAGGCGTTCGTATGAAAAATGTCCCACCACTTTTTGACAGATAGTGCATTTTTTCATAAGCTTAATGTTTTTTATATCTGTCACTCTTCCTTACAAAAAATGTGACACGCCTTGTGTTTTTTGCGTAGAAGGAAGACGTTTGGGGATGTTTTGGACCCCAGGCGTTATCTTAAAAAAAAAAGGTCTATTCATCTTCACAATATTGAATTGGCACTGTTTCTATTGTGCTTTGCCTTTCATGAAAGGATTTGTTATAAACTAACAGATAGAATGGCAATGACGATGTTTCGTGCACTTCGACAAGGGAAAATTTTTTTTTTTGTTAAAAGATACGCGAATTTCTGTGTTAAACATAATGTTGTAAGTAATTAAAAAAAGAAAGTTTTAACGTAAACAGCAGCAGTGTAACAAAGATAATATTCTTTTTTATAAAATAGCCACAGCATATAAACGTAGTTTAATAAAAGTGTTTAATTGTGTTTTGTTTCAATATGAAGACGACATGAGGCGCTGTGCCATGGAAGTAAGAATTGCATTTTTACTGGACAGTTTCTTGATGACAGTAAACAGACTTTACCTGTCCCGAAAATTGTTGTAGACAGAAGGCGACACATCAATCCAGTGGTGTCCATGCTTCATTAAAAAGTTTTGAAATACATTTTTTGCTGCTATCAACAGGTGTGAAAAGACTGTTTTTTTTGTTTAATGCGTCCTTCGGGAATGTTTTTCCGAAATCCGTCGAATCCTTCTCAGGGTATTCCGTGGCCACCTCAACAACAAACAACAAACCAACATAGTATGTTTCCTCCTCCTCCACCACCTCCTCCTATGCCAATATTGGGAGCTAACGAATCGATGATGTATTCTAATATAAATGGAGGGATGCCTATGTATGATCCAACAGGGAATGGAAGAGTTTTAATGATGGGTCACTCCAACTTTGTTCCACCTGAACCACATAGCAACAATTCTTTATCTCAGCACAACGGCATTCCCACTTGTATTCCGCATGCTACTAATCACACGCCGCTCATAGGAGGAGCAGCAGCGACGGGAACACATGGAACTCTAACATGTTTAACAGGTCATATGACAGTTGCCCCTTATGGAAATCCTCATGATGCAGGAACAAGTTTTTCTTGTACACCATCCTTATCGACATCTATGCCATTAGATCCTGATAGTGATGATGTGCTCAACGCAAGAGCCAAGAAATGGCAACAATTGAATGCTCGAAGGTATGCAGAGAAACAAAGGGTAAAAATTTCTAGTGTTACCGATTGTGCTAAAGAGGATATGCCACCAGAGCATTTACGTAAAATTATGAAAGATCATGGAGATATGTCTAGCCGTAAATTTCGTCATGATAAACGTGTTTATTTAGGAGCTCTAAAATATGTTCCTCATGCTGTTTATAAGTTGTTAGAAAATATGCCCATGCCGTGGGAGCAAGAGCATACCGTGAAAGTGATTTATCATATAACTGGGGCTATAACGTTTGTAAATGAAATTCCTTGGGTTGTGGAACCTATTTTCCTAGCACAATGGGGAACCATGTGGATCATGATGCGTCGTGAGAAACGAGATCGGCGTCATTTTAAACGAATGCGTTTCCCACCTTTTGATGATGAAGAGCCACCTTTAGATTATGGAGATAATGTACTAGATGTGGAACCTTTAGAAGCCATTCAAATGCCTCTAGATGAAACAGAGGATGCTCCTGTTCTTGAATGGTTATATGATCATCAACCGTTGAAATATAATTCTAAATATATTAAAGGAACGCGTTATCGCCAGTGGACATTAGATTTAGATCAAATCGCTGTACTTTATCGTTTAGCTAATCAACTTTTATCTGATTTGGTCGATGAAAATTATTTTTATCTTTTTGATTTAAAATCTTTTTATACAGCCAAAGCTCTTAATATGGCCATTCCTGGTGGACCTAAATTTGAACCCTTATATCGCGATATGCATGAAGAGGATGAAGATTGGAATGAATTTAATGATGTCAAAAAAATTATTATTCGACAGCAAATAAGAACTGAATATAAAATTGCTTTTCCCTATTTATATAATAATAGGTAGGCTTTTTTTTTTAACCTCAAAATTTGAGCTTTTGACGCTTTTTATCGTACATGTTTTTTTAGACCACGAAATGTTGCCATGAGTCGTTATCACTCTCCTATATGTGCTTATGTTAAATCGGAGGATCCCGATTTGCCAGCATTTTATTTCGATCCCATCATTAATCCTATTCCCGCGTATAAATTACACAAAGATGCTCTACTGGACCCTGCCGAAATTCTAGGTAAGTTTTTATAAGGCGTTTTAATTTGAATTTGTTATGACCTTTATCTATTTTTTAGATGAAGAAACCATGGCAAATTTCTCTTTACCCTCTACTATGCAACCATTTCTTGAGCATGAACCCTTAATGACAGATGCTACCACCAACGGCATAGCTTTATATTGGGCTCCTCGCCCTTTTAATTTACGTTCTGGCCGAACACGACGTGCAGTGGATATTCCTCTTGTGCAAAAATGGTTTCGAGAACATTGTTCTGGAAATCATCCAGTCAAAGTTCGTGTGTCATATCAAAAATTATTAAAATGTTGGGTATTAAATCATTTACACTCAAGACGACCGCGAGCTCAAAAAAAACGTTATCTTTTTCGTGTTTTTAAAAGTACAAAGTTTTTTCAATGTACTGAACTTGATTGGGTTGAAGTAGGCCTTCAAGTGTGTCGTCAAGGCTATAATATGTTAAACTTGTTAATTCATCGTAAAAATTTGAATTACCTTCATTTAGATTTCAATTTCAATTTGAAACCTATCAAAACATTAACAACAAAAGAAAGAAAAAAATCTCGCTTTGGAAACGCTTTTCACTTATGTCGTGAAATTTTACGGCTTACCAAACTTCTGGTTGATTCACATGTTCAGTATCGTTTAGGAAATGTAGATGGTTTTCAATTAGCTGATGGATTACAGTATATTTTCTCTCATGTGGGGCAATTAACAGGAATGTATCGTTATAAATATCGGTTAATGCGTCAAGTTCGCATGTGTAAAGATTTGAAACATTTAATATATTACCGATTCAATACAGGACCCGTTGGTAAAGGTCCTGGATGTGGTTTTTGGGCTCCTGGATGGAGAGTTTGGATATTTTTTCTTCGTGGGGTAGTTCCTTTATTAGAACGTTGGTTAGGCAATTTGTTATCCCGACAATTTGAAGGAAGAGTATCAAAAGGCATCGCCAAAACCGTTACAAAGCAACGGGTTGAATCCCATTTTGATTTAGAACTTCGTGCTGCTGTGATGCATGATATTGTCGATATGATGCCTGAAGGAGTTAAGGCTAATAAAGCAAGAACCATTTTACAGCATTTAAGTGAAGCATGGAGATGTTGGAAGGCCAACATACCTTGGAAAGTTGCTGGGCTTCCTGCTCCCATTGAAGCCATGATATTACGTTATGTAAAAATGAAAGCGGATTGGTGGACCAATGCAGCTTATTATAGTCGAGAACGTATTAAACGTGGGGCAACTGTTGATAAAACTGTCTGTAAAAAAAATTTGGGGCGATTAACACGTTTATGGCTTAAGGTAAACAAACCAGTCAAAGCAGCACATGACTTTTCAGTCTTTTCATCTTGTTTTATTTTGATTAGAATGTTTTTTCTTTTACTTTTTTAGGCAGAGCACGAACGTCAGCATAGTTATTTAAAAGATGGTCCTTATGTGAGTGGTGAAGAAGCTGTTGGCATATATACGACAGCTGTACATTGGCTGGAAAGTCGTAAATTTACGCATATACCTTTTCCTCCCCTCAATTATAAACATGACACCAAATTATTGATTCTTTGTTTAGAACGTCTTAAAGAAACGTATAGTGTAAAATCGCGCTTGAATTCAACACAACGTGAAGAACTAGGATTGATTGAAGAAAACTATGATAATCCTCATAAAGGTTTATCCCGCATTAAACGTCATTTATTAACTCAAAGAGCCTTTAAAGAAGTTTCCATTGAATTTATGGATCTTTATAGTCATCTAATTCCCGTTTATGAAATTGATCCTTTAGAAAAAATCACTGATGCTTACTTGGATCAATATCTTTGGTAATGCATGTCTTTTGACTCAACAATTCTTTTTTGAGCTTCATGTCTTTAAGGTATGAAGCCTCCATACGACAGCTGTTTCCCAACTGGGTCAAACCTTCTGACAATGAACCCCCGCCTTTGCTTATTTACAAATGGTGTGAATGTATTAACAATTTACAAGACGTATGGAAAGTCGATGATGGAACATGTGTTGTTTTGATGGAATCCAAGTTCGAAAAGGTTTTCTTTTTTCATGTTTCGTTTTTACTTCATTTCATTCACATTTTTTATTGCTTGATTTTAGGCCTATGAAAAAATTGATTTAACATTATTAAATCGATTATTAAGACTTATTGTGGATCATAATATTGCAGATTATATTACAGCTAAAAATAATGTCACGATTTCTTTTAAAGATATGAATCATATTAATTCTCTCGGGTTGATTCGTGGCTTACAATTTTCTTCTTTTGTTTTCCAATTTTACTTTCTTATAATTGATTTACTTTTGTTAGGATTAACGCGTGCTTCAGAAATCGCAGGACCGCCCAGTTTGCCGAATCAATTTTTAACATTTATTGATGTCGCCACGGAAATACGCCATCCTATACGTTTATATACACGTTATATTGATCGTTTTTGGATACTTTTCCGTTTTAGTAAAGAGGAAGTACGAGATTTAGTTCAAAGATATTTAACTGAAAATCCTGATCCCAATAATGAAAATGTTGTTGGATACAATAATAAAAAATGTTGGCCAAGAGATTGTCGAATGCGAAGGTTAATTCTTTTCTACAAAAATAAATAAATCCAAACAATGTTTTCCATTGATATTTTTTTTTTGTAGAATGAAACATGATGTCAATTTAGGCCGCGCCACTTTTTGGGAGTTAAGAAACCGGTTACCCCGCTCCGTCACTTCTTTAGAATGGGAAAATTCTTTTGTTTCCGTGTATTCAATAGACAATCCCAATTTATTATTTAATATGTGTGGTTTTGAAATTCGACTTTTACCTAAGATTCGATCTTTAGAAGAAGAATTCACTCAAGGCGAAGGTGTTTGGAAATTACAAAATAATAGTACAAAGGAAACAACAGCTCAAGCATTTTTAAGAGTTGACGATGAAGGAATGAAAAAATTCGAAAATCGCGTTAGACAAATTTTAATGTCCTCTGGAAGTACCACTTTTACAAAAATTGTGAATAAATGGAACACAACATTGATTGGTTTGATGACTTATTATCGTGAAGCTGTGATTTATACCGAGCCGCTACTTGATTTACTTGTCAAGTACGCCAATGTTTTTCTTAGCAAACTAATTTACATTTTTTGCTCACTTTTTTTTTAGATGTGAAAATAAAATTCAAACACGTATTAAAATCGGTTTAAATAGTAAAATGCCTTCTCGGTTTCCTCCAGTTGTTTTTTACACACCAAAAGAACTTGGTGGATTGGGAATGTTATCCATGGGACATATTCTAATTCCTCAATCCGACTTGCATTATTCCAAACAAACGGAAACGGGAATAACACATTTTCGAGCAGGAATGAGTCATGAAGGAAACCAGCTTATACCTAATTTGTATCGTTATATTCAAGTACGTTTTTTTTTTTGTTTTGTTCTATTGACTCGTTTTTCTTCAGACATGGGAATCGGAATTTTTAGATTCACAACGAGTCTGGGCAGAATATGCTTTAAAACGTCAAGAAGCCAATTCACAAAATCGTCGTTTAACATTAGAAGATTTAGAGGATTCGTGGGATCGTGGTGTGCCTCGTATTAATACATTATTTCAAAAAGATCGTCATACATTAGCTTATGATAAAGGATGGAGAGTTCGTCAAGAATTCAAACAATACCAAGTTGGTTTTTTCATTAGTTCCATTTGCGTTTTAAATTACGTTTTTTGTTATATATTTTCAATTGTAGATGCTGCGAACAAATCCATTTTGGTGGACGCATCAACGTCATGATGGTAAATTATGGAATTTGAATAATTATAGAACTGATATGATTCAAGCACTTGGAGGAGTTGAAGGAATATTAGAACATACATTATTTAAAGGAACTTATTTCCCGACATGGGAAGGTTTGTTTTGGGAGAAGGCTTCTGGATTTGAAGAATCCATGAAATATAAGAAATTAACAAATGCTCAACGAAGTGGTTTGAATCAAATTCCTAATCGACGGTTTACTCTATGGTGGTCACCTACAATTAATCGAGCGAATGTGTATGTTGGTTTTCAAGTTCAATTGGATTTAACGGGTATTTTCATGCATGGAAAAATCCCGACATTAAAAATTTCTTTGATTCAAATTTTCCGAGCCCATTTATGGCAAAAAATTCACGAATCCATTGTTATGGACTTATGCCAAGTAAATTCATGTTTGAATTTTTTCTTTTCTATAAAGATTTTTATTTTATAGGTTTTTGATATGGAACTGGAAGCCTTAGAAATAGAAATGGTTCAAAAAGAGACGATTCATCCTCGTAAATCGTATAAAATGAATTCTTCGTGTGCGGATGCCTTGTTGTTTGCTGCTTATAAATGGCCTGTGACAGCGCCATCTCTTTTATTCGATAACGATTCGACTCATGTGGCGGGCAAAACGACAACGAAATTTTGGTACTATACCTTAAATAAAAAAGGTTACAACAGATTTAAATGCATTTTTCGTATTCTCTAGGTTAGATGTTCAATTACGTTGGGGGGATTATGATAGCCATGATATTGAAAGATATTGTCGATCTAAATTTTTAGATTACACAACTGATAATATGTCCATTTATCCTTCACCTTCTGGACTTCTTTTAGGTGTTGACTTAGCTTATAATTTACATTCAGGTTTCGGTTGTTATATTCCCGGTATTAAACCCTTGTTACAACGTGCTATGAACAAAATTATGAAAGCTAATCCTGCCATGTACGTTTTACGAGAACGAATCCGTAAAGGATTGCAATTATACTCATCGGAACCAACGGAGCCTTATTTGAATTCTCAAAATTATGGTGAATTGTTTTCTTCACAAACTGTTTGGTAAGAAGAAATGGAATTGAACCAACATTTAAAATATGACACTTGTCGCACATGTTCTAGGTTTGTTGATGATACGAACGTTTATCGTGTAACAATTCACAAAACATTTGAAGGAAATTTGACAACAAAACCAGTGAATGGCGCTATTTTTATATTTAATCCAAGAACTGGTCAACTTTTCTTAAAAGTTATTCATACATCTGTCTGGGCAGGCCAAAAACGTTTATCACAATTAGCGAAATGGAAAACAGCTGAAGAAGTTGCTGCTTTAATTCGTTCTCTTCCTGTTGAAGAACAACCTAAACAAATCATTGTAACAAGAAAAGGAATGTTAGATCCTTTAGAAGTTCATTTACTTGATTTTCCGAATATTGTTATTAAAGGCTCTGAATTACAATTACCATTTCAAGCTGCCATGAGATTAGAAAAATTTGGTGATCTTATCTTAAAAGCAACACAACCCGAAATGGTTCTCTTCAATCTGTTTGACGATTGGTTAAAATCCATATCTTCTTTCACTGCTTTTTCTAGATTAATTCTTATTTTACGGGCACTTCATGTGAATCCAGATCGAGCCAAAGTTATTTTAAAACCATCCAAAGCTACCATTACACAATCTCATCATGTTTGGCCTACATTAACAGACGAAGAATGGATTCAAGTAGAAGTCGCTTTAAAAGATTTAATTCTTGCTGATTATGGAAAAAAAAATAATGTTAATGTTGCTAGTTTAACACAATCTGAAATTCGAGATATCATTTTAGGTATGGATATTGCACCGCCTAGTCTTCAAAGGCAACAAATACTCGATATTGAACAACAAGCAAAAGATGCTGCTACTGCTACGTCCGCTTCCAATCAGCTGACAGCAGTCACCACTAAAACAACCAATGTTCATGGTGATGAAATCATCGTCACAACCCAATCTCCTCATGAACAAACTGTATTCTCTTCTAAAACGGATTGGCGTATTCGCGCATTATCTGCTTCCACACTTCATCTAAGGATGGCTCATATTTACGTCACTTCTGATAACGTTCGTGAAGTCGGATATACGTATATTGTTCCAAAAAACATTCTGAAAAAATTCATATGTTCTGCTGATTTACGTACAAAAATTGCCGGACTTCTTTATGGAACAACACCATCTGATAACTCTCAGGTTACTTTTATCTTCATTGCACTTTCCTTTATATTACAACAAAATTTATGCTTATCTTGTAGGTTCGTGAGATTCATTGTATTGTTTTACTACCTCAAGTGGAATCCCATGGATCAGTTTCTTTCCCATCTCAGTTACCTAATCATGAGGCGTTAAATGTATGTTTTAATTCTTCTAATCTTTTCTGCTAATTTATTAAAAAAATTACTTAGGAGTTAAAACCATTAGGATGGATTCATACGCAACCTTCTGAAATATTACAATTGAATCCTATAGACGCTCTAACTCATTCTAAATTTTTATCTCAAAATCCTCAATGGGATCCACAAACGTCTGTTATTATGACATGCTCCTTTACCCCTGGCTCTTGCTCTCTTACAGCGTATAAATTAACCCCCTTAGGTTATCAATGGGGAAAAGCGAATCGTGATTCAGGTCCTAACCCAACTGGTTATGCAGCGAATCATTATGAAAAAGTTCAAATGCTTCTTTCGGATGTTTTTATGGGTAGAAATTTTCTGTTTCTGTTTGATGATATCGCACTCCTTTGTTTTGTTAGGATTCTTTATGGTTCCAGACAATGGAGTGTGGAATTACAATTTTATGGGAGTTAAATTTTCTTCGTCTTTAAAGTATAATTTGAATATTGCTAATCCAATATCTTTTTTCCACGAGCTTCATCGGTAAAAACTATAAATTTTTATTTGTCTCTGAGCTTTCAAATTTGTTTTTTAATTGTAGACCCACGCATTTCTTACAATTTGCCTCAATGGACAACACTGCTGAAGATGAACTTCAAGATAAAGAAAATGTTTTTGCGTGAGAAACTGCTTCCTGCTTTCAATTACGACTTTTTTTTTAAATCTATTTCGTTAACGCTATATCACATAAAGATTTGCTAATTCGTTTAAATCAATAGGTAATATGTTCCCTCGGCGTAAAACCGTTACTTTTTTGTTCCTTTTTTTTTTCTTTCCTTCGTTAAAATATAATTTTGGTCCTTCCTTCACATCGACCATTATGCTCAATGACGCATAACATTAAAAAACAATTGTTTCTTTTTCTCTGTATACTTTAAAAAAAAATTGTTTCGTTAAGAAAAGTAACATTTTTGTGAGCGGCAATGTGTCGAGCGTTTGTCGAGCGAAAACCCAACAAGTGTCTTACTGTTCGACATTGTCCTTGTCTAATTCATTAAAACCACTAATGTAATTTTTCCCACAACGCTTGTTTCTCAATATTTTTTGGTTCAACACAAAAACAGAATCATAATAGAACAATTTTTCTTTTAACACTCTATATGGTCAGTAAAAATGAAAAGCTGTCGACTTCACTGAAATTGTTTGACAATTAAAAAAATACTGTCCAAATTTATAATAATTACTATGTATTACTCCACAAGAAATGAGTTAAACACGATTACTGTTTCGTTTTTTAATGCTTTTTTATTCATACAAAAAAAAAGGATATATTATACGCTTATTGGCGTTCTTGCATCTGTGAATGACCAGTTTCTTGAGCGTGGATCTTCATAGCATTTTGACTACTAAATTGTTTATTACATAAACAACATTCAAACATTTTCATTGGAACTGAAGTTTTCCTAAGAAGACGTAATTCACTAACAATTTCACGAATCTATCATACGTTTTAGAAATGTTATGTTAAAAAGATAAGTTAATCATTAAAAAAAACTAACCTTTCCAAGTATCACTGAATTTCCCGAATCGAAAATTGTAATTACAGAGGATGGATCATATGATGTATTTAAATAATCTTGTGGCTTAACTAGAAAGCAAAAAATAGGCGCACAACAAGCATCTTCAGCAGCGAATGCATCGTAATGAAGCCCATCATATAAGAGATAGACGCAACGTCCACTTGAGTCACTTCCATATTCGTCTTGACGACCTGACCAAAGATCTATCACAAATAATTGAATACTATAAAATTTAGCAAGGGCTATCAATTCAATATATCCACCCCAACTTTCTTCTTGCCGTATCCAATGAATATAATCTAAACGAGAACGTTCTAATGTTATGTCGTTAAATGTCTCCGGATCGCTTTCAATCATTTTGGCAGCCACATCACGTAAAACATTAGAACTTATGGAGTTTCTATGTAAAAGATAACTTAACGATAAGAATAAGCATGAGTTATTGGACAATATAGGAATACGGCAAACTTGCCCAACTTTATGTGACCCTTCATAAATTCCAGTTATTGTAGGTAGTGATTTATTTTGGCACATTTGTGTAAAGTCTTTAAAAAAATGTTTCATAGATGACCCTACGCAAAGAAAACATTCGAGTGCATTTTCCCATACAACAAAAAAAACTTATACACAATTTTTCTTTTTTTCAACGCGCACAAAATTTTTTAACAAAAGCAAAATTTTTTTAAGGATAAAAACATTATTTAAAAAATTAAATTATTATTAATTTTCAGTTATTTTCTCCAAATGGTTGTCAGACTTTTTTATAAAAGTCTATTGTCTGAACCTGTTTAAAACTTTTAAAGAACAAAAAAGAAAACGAGTAACAACGCGGACCCGTTAACAATCAAAAAACACAAACTCGTATTATGTTAACATGACCTTTATCAAAAGATAGTGTACATAACATCCATTTGTTTATTTTACAATGAATTTTTTTTTTCTTTTTCGACATTGGACATATTATTAATGTTAACGTAGTGTATGCATCTTCTACTCGAATCAGTCAAACTTCATTCTTGTCGTATTTGTAAATTTTTAAAAATTTATTTTTCATTAAAAACATCAATCTATCAACTTGGTTTTTTTACAGTTTTATAAAAAAAACATTTTTTTCTGCAAAATATACAGTTTTTTCTTAGGTTATTTTCTTTAGCATAACGCGCCATTTTTGGAACATTGCATGGATATTATAATACTTTCTGTCACCGCGAATTTACTGCCAAAAAATGAAGCTTTTGGTCGTTTGACTTTCAAGCTGTCAAATCTTTCACTTGTCGCACTGTCTTCTAAATGTTCCGATTCTTTTTTGTTATACCTATTTCTTTGTTTTTAAGACACAGTTTTTTTATTTCTCTGCTTCTTTTCGTCACAAGAACACTTGTAAAACGTTTAAACTACTTATTTGTATTGCAAACATGCGATTATTTTGCCTTCGTCAAAGGTGTACTTTTTTTATCATGTAAAAAAACGACACAACATGTCATATCTGGTTTTCATTTGATCTTACCGTAGTTCATTTTCACAGGGTGTACAAAAAACCAAACTTTTTATACTAAGAAAACATTTTTACTCAATACAAATATCAAGGTAATGCAAAAGGTGGCAAATAAACAATAGCATATCAATTTTAAAAGTAGTTTGTTTTTTAATGCATCAAAAGCCAAAATTGAATTCTATTATCACTGATTGTTTTTTTAAATAACTATACATAATTCTTTTTTTTTAATATTTTTATAAAATGTTTTTCAATATATATAAAATTGAGTTTTTTTCTAATTCATATTAAATAACATCACGCATTGCTTTTTGGATTTCTATTGAATATCTCTTGTTTTCTACATAAACGAAGTGTTAAATTAAAATGTCATGAAAGTAAGTTTTTTCTTGTTTAGTATTTTAATAAAAAACAGTTTTTTTAACCGAGGAAAAAAATAAAGAAAGTGCATGAAAATTTGTTTTGGACTCGTTTGCAACAAACCAAAATTCTTTTTATAGGAATTAATGTCGCTTTATTAAGAAAAATGTCTTGATTCCAACTGAACTTGTTTCATGATTACCGAGTATCTGATCTCTGATTTAATTTTTTTTACAAAAAAAAAAGTACGATTAAAATAGCACAGAAAGGAAACGAATTTTTTTAGTTTTCATTAAATTTATGCAAAAATACCATAGGTCGGGAGTTACCATAAGCAACGAGTCCAGATTTTGTAAAATTGATAAAAAAGTCATCGACTTTCATGCATTGTTGATTCATATTACTAGTGGCCTCAATAATGTTGTAACAATTTAGTTGAGTCAACTGCGGCTGTTTTCATTTGTTTCAACAGTGTTATTTGTTGTGAAGAAATGAAACTATTATACTTGTTAAGGTGTTCCTTGGTACAATTTTTTTTTCTATTACCGCGACTTCCCTTCTGTCGGTCCGATCTGCCGATCCATGCTCTTACATCAGAGGTCACCAATGGTGATGGTTCCAAAGAATTTTGGCAATTTTCATTGACAGATTTCCACGAAACCCCTCGGTTTTGCGGTGGGGGACCCTCTACTTTGAATACGATTTTACAACAACCGGATATTCAGGTAATAAAAATAGATATTTTTTGTAAAAAACCGTATGCTGACTCATTTTATGTTTCAGAATTATACTGACTGGTTAAAAAACAATATGGGGGGAGCTCCAAATAAAATAAATTTGATTTTAACCGATGTACGTTCGAAACCTATAACAACATCAACAAATCAATTACAAAACCAACTACTAGCAACGAATGCTTCTACTTCTTTTTTAGAATCTTCACATTTAATGCACCGTAATAATTGGTTAGCTTTGGGTGTATTAGACCACAAGTCACGTTCATTGATTGGGGGTTGGACAATGGTTTATGATGAAGGCTTTTACGTGAGCGCTAACATAGATCGGACCAAACTTCCTCCCGAACTTCTTATTCCAACTATTGAACTGAAAAAACTTAAGCAGTCTAACCGATCCATTCATAAACACGATTTTTTAAACACAAAATATTCTTCTACAAAACCACTTAATGAGCAAAATGCAAAACCTCAATCTTTTTTTTTTCATGGTGTACTAAAATATACACAAACCGACAATGATACCAATGTAGACGAAGCACGAGTGTGTCATTTACATATTTTAGCAGATTCCGATACTGAAGATGTTAATGGACATACTGAATGTTACGTGACAGATCCGAGCCAAACATCTATAGGTTGGTACTCGACCAGTGAAATCACGGAAAACGTATGCAATATAAATAAAAAAGACGATATTATTTTTGTTTCTATATTGTGTCATTAGTCTTCACCGAACATTCGGTACGGGTGCTTTGAGGCAAAAAAAATAAAAACAGCTAACAAGTCCGCTTCATTGCAGTCTTCAAAAAAATTGGAGTCATATATAAAACTGTTCAGTATGTCTGAGAAAGCAAAACAACGAACGCAGTCTTATATAAAAAACAGAAAAAACAGTGGGGCATTGCAATCTTTTGTACGTCCTTCGCTTATAAAACAGATAGCTTCTATCAGTAAGTAACTTTCCCTTTCACATCCAAAGACTGTCTGATTAATTTATTATATCTTGGTTTTCAGGTCTTTTGAATCCAAATTCTCCTTTATCGCAATTTAATTCAACATCCTATGCTTGTGAACTATCCAATAAAATGACAGATCCTCAAAAAAAAGATTCACAGATTACATTACCAACAAATTATTCAGCCATGCTGAATCCTTTCTCCACTGAACAAGATCGAGATCGCTTGAATGGTGTTACGAATGAAGACATCATTGCTCAAGGGGAGTGTGGATCTTGTTATGCAGTGTCCTCTATGTATGTACTTCAAAGTCGAGCGAATCTCTATTTACATAAGAAACGGAAGAATGGTTCTTCTCGGCAAAACACAGGGTTGCGTACGTTTTCTTCTCAACCTTATGTTCCGAAACTCTCTATTCAAGATGCGCTTTGGTGCTCAATATACAACCAAGGTTGTTTTGGAGGTTACCCTTTTCTTATTGGAAAAGTACTGTTTAAGGAAGTGTTCATTTGTGCGCGTTTAATCTTTTTTTGTAGTATACTCATGAGTATGGCGTACCACTGCATTCATGTTTTAATGAAGATAACTCGGCTCAAAGTAGTTGTTTTAAATTACATGATTCTGTCAAGTCCTTGTTCACTTCTGCTTGTAATCCTGACAATTTCGTTTATACGTCGAGTTATGGCTACGTTGGAGGCTGTTACGAATGCTGTTCCGAAAAAGCAATGCAGCATGAGCTATTTTATAACGGCCCTATTGTTGTAGCCTTTCATGTAAAAAAGAAAAGCTTTAAATCATATCTTAAGATTTCAAAGCAAATCTTTTTTTGTGATGTTTTCATGTGTTCCGTTTTTCGTGTTCTGTCGTCCTAGGCACCAGAAGAAATTCAAGATTTTCAAGGAAATATTTATAACACAACAAATCAAAAACATTCCCGTGTGTGTGATTTACCTGGTCATCAGATGAATGGATGGGAATACACGGTAGAGTTTAAAATGTATTACAATATGTATTTAATAATATGTGGATTTTGTCCCTTTTTCAAATTTTTTTGAAAATAAAAATAGAACCACGCGGCTGTGGTTGTGGGATGGGGTGAAGAAATGGATCCAATTGAAAAAGACATTATGAAATATTGGATTGTTCGAAATAGTTGGGGGAAGAATTGGGGAACGGGTAAAAATATTGGTTTGTTATGGATCATGATTGCTCTATCTTACATAATGTGCTAGATGGTTATTTCAAAATTTTACGTGGTAAAAATTTCCTAGGAATCGAAAATCAAGCAGTATATATGGATCCTGATTTTCAACGTGGATATCTTAAAAAAAGTATGTTTAAAACAATCAAATTTTTATAAAGTCAATTTGTTTTAGTTTTAACATAAAATGGAACGAATTCTAACAAACATAACGAATAAAATGATTTCTTATCATTTTGAATGTTTTCGAATTTAAATGAAATAATACAGTTTGACGAACATTTGCATTTTCTTGAAATTGTAACAAACCATAGTACATAAAAAAAGCATAACTATTTTTATATACTGACATGCAGATAAATTTACTTAATATGTTTTTTTGAACAGCACCTAAGGTATTTTTAACATTTCTTTAATTATGCTGTTTTCTGAACGCGTGATTGCGCTAATTTCCTTTGCTTTGTTAACTGCATCATTTCCGCTTCGGATAACGAGTTTTTCATTCAATCTTCATTTGAATTCGTTTCGCAACGTTTATGTTTTTGAAAACGATTAAAATCGTTTAAAAAAAAAACAGATATTTGTTCCATGAAAACACAAAGGACATTCAAATTCACCGCAAAGAAAACACTATGAAACATGTTACTTGTTATAAGTGTAAGACATTTGTTCTACAACAAGAACCCCCAAAAAAAAAACCTGTGGAAAATTCCTTTTAAAAATCTTGTATTCAACATGGATTCGCTGCTGCGTTAAAAGACAATTGAACTTTATGTAAGTATGGGCGCCATAGGTATTTGAGGTAATGTATAACTGCCAAAAGAAATTTTGGGGCGTTGAGAGTACGGTGTAGAGCGCGTAAATCGATCAACGTGCAAAGATTGAACTCCTTTGCTCGAAGAGAAATACGTTAAAATCACTCTTCTATAACGACAACACATTCGCTCTAAACGTATTTGATCTTCGAATTGAACAAATGTTTTAAAATTTTTAATAAAATGGGTTATGTTGTTTTGAAAACACGAGTACTTTTCATTGGCATTATTAGAATGAATTGTTGGACCATATGGGCATATAGGGTTATCCAAAGCGAACATTTCATTCGAATTGTCGCCACATGCTTTGTTTAAAAGGGTACGATTAACATCACAGATACCTACATTGTCGGGCGTGATCTTATTAAAAGTGTGAACGGGTGTCTGGTAACAAATGTCAGATACCCCGGTGCACGAAGGACAACCTGATTGCTTGCAATCCGGTGAATGCTCACATTTTGATTGGGCTTCGCTTTTCTGTGACGGTTCGTATTTCTGGGATAGTTCGTATTTCTGGGATAGTTCGTATTTCTGGGATGATTCGCATTTCTGGGATGGTTTGCATTCCTGGAATGATTCGCATTTCTGGGATAGTTTGCATTCC